>NW_025791714.1:0-44191 GCF_921293095.1 Ischnura elegans
ATGGTTTTTATGAATAATTTTGTGTATGACATAATGTCATTATGTCATACACACATTGTAACATATTAATTCAACCATTCATTCAATCGCACTGACACACGTCACCGACAATTGCCTTATTTCTCCTATTGTTTTAAAACTTGTCCCACCAAAATCCGCTGGTTTTCACTGTCTATAGGACATAATGTTGTTTTTCAATATTTAGCCTCTGCAATATTTCAGTCACTTCAACCGGAATATTTTTCAAACTAATTATTCTAACGCTACGAAACTCGACACTAACGTATGTTTTATTATTGTTAACGTTTTAAAACGCATCCCGTCAAAATCCCTCGGTAATTATGGTTTTTATGAATAATTTTGAGTGTGACACATTTAATGTCATTTTGTCATACACACATTGTAACATATTAATTAAACCATTGACTCAATCGCACTGACACTCGTCACCAACAATTGCCTTATCTCTCCTATTGTTTTAAAACTTGTCCCACCAAAATCCGCTGGTTTTCACTGTTTATAGGACATAATGTTGTTATTCAATATTTAGCCTCTGCAATATTTCAGTCACTTCAACCGGAATATTTTTTAAACTAATTACTCTAACGCTACGAAACTCGACACTAACGTATGTTTTACTATTGTTAACGTTTTAAAACGCATCCCGTCAAAATCCCTCGGTAATTATGGTTTTTATGAATAATTTTGAGTATGACACATTTAATGTCATTTTGTCATACACACATTGTAACATATGAATTCAACCATTAATTCAATCGCACTGACACTCGTCACCGACAATTGCCTTATCTCTCCTATTGTTTTAAAACTTGTCCCACCAAAATCCGCTGGTTTTCACTGTTTATAGGACATAACGTTGTTATTGAATATTTAGCCTCTGCAATATTTCAGTCACTTCAACCGGAATATTTTTCAAACTAATTATTCTAACGCTACGAAACTCGACACTAACGTATGTTTTACTATTGTGAACGTTTTAAAATGCATCCCGTCAAAATCCCTCGGTAATTATGGTTTTTATGAATAATTTTGAGTGTGACACATTTAATGTCATTTTGTCATACACACAATGTAACATATCAATTAAACCATTGACTCAATCGCACTGGCACTCGTCACCAACAATTGCCTTATTTCTTCTATTGTTTTAAAACTTGTCCCACCAAAATCCGCTGGTTTTCACTGTTTATAGGACATAATGTTGTTATTCAATATTTATCCTCTGCAATTTTTCAGGCACTTCTACTGGAATATTTTTAAAACTAATTATTCTAACGATACGAAACTCGACACTAACGTATGTTTTACTATTGTTAACGTTTTAAAACGCATACCGTCAAAATCCCTCGGTAATTATGGTTTTTATGAATAATTTTGAGTGTGACACATTTAATGTCATTTTGTCATTCACACATTGTAACATATTAATTAAACCATTGACTCAATCGCACTGACACTCGTCACCGACAATTGCCTTATCTCTCCTATTGTTTTAAAACTTGTCCCACCAAAATCCGCTGGTTTTCACTGTTTATAGGACATAATGTTGTTATTCAATATTTAGCCTCTGCAATATTCAGTCACTTCAACCGGAATATTTTTTAAACTAATTACTCTAACGCTACGAAACTCGACACTAACGTATGTTTTACTATTGTTAACGTTTTAAAACGCATCCCGTCAAAATCCCTCGGTAATTATGGTTTTTATGAATAATTTTGAGTATGACACATTTAATGTCATTATGTCATACACACATTGTAACATATTAATTCAACCATTGATTCAATCGCACTGACACTCGTCACCGACAATTGCCTTATTTCTCCTATTGTTTTAAAACTTGTCCCACCAAAATCCGCTGGTTTTCACTGTTTATAGGACATAATGTTGTTATTCATTATTTTAGCCTGTGCAATATTTCAGTCACTTCAACTGGAATATTTTTTAAACTAATTACTCTAACGCTACGAAACTCGACACTAACGTATGTTTTACTATTGTTAACGTTTTAAAACGCATCCCGTCAAAATCCCTCGGTAATTATGGTTTTTATGAATAATTTTGAGTATGACACATTTAATGTCATTATGTCATACACACATTGTAACATATTAATTCAACCATTGATTCAATCGCACTGACACTCGTCACCGACAATTGCCTTATCTCTCCTATTGTTTTAAAACTTGTCCCACCAGAATCCGCTGGTTTTCACTGTCTATAGGACATAATGTTGTTATTCAATATTTAGCCTCTGCAATATTTCAGTCACTTCAACCGGAATATTTTTTAAACTAATTACTCTAACGCTACGAAACTCGACACTAATGTATGTTTTTACTATTGTTAACGTTTTAGAACGCATCCCGTCAGAATCCCTCGGTAATTATGGTTTTTATGAATAATTTTGAATATCACAATTGGAATTTCATTTACTCAGCCACACAAATGTCTGCCGTTCCCTTATCAAAACTATGTTCTTTCACGGATTAACACCAGTTCACTTTTAAAACGAAGGAAGAGTTAATGCACGTATTCCTGACGAGTTTCATTGCACGACTCATTACAATTTCATTTATATCACATATTATGTAATCTCCAAGCCCTGATGCCACAACTGCACATATCAACATTCCCCCAATCATCATTCTATTCCCAAACTATCGCCATGGACTAACGCTTCCTTTGATACACTTCCTAAAACGCATACTCCAGTCAAGTTTTACAATTCCGAACATCAAATAGCAATGTTATTCTGCATAATGCCCCGACAATTAAGACTTGTTTTCAAATTGCAAACTTCACCTATCATGATATCTCTCCTTGGGTATCGATTTCCATCACATACCTTTTCAAATGCTAAGAAAGGTAAACCACTTATTCCTGACCAGTTTAATTGCATAAAACAAACTAATTTCCATAATGACACAGTTTGTGTACTCTCGAAGCGTTGACAACATAACAGCTCATTCCAACATTTAACCATGAAAATTATATTTCCCTAACGACGCCCAGCCTTTAACTAATAACATGATCAGTAATTTATGGAAAGAATTAATGTATGAATTCACTGCATTACGCCCCACATTTCCCTATCGTTTGCCTTTCTTATCAGCAAACTCCTACACATCGGCCAACTTCAGCCTGAACAAACAAATGATGTATTGGTTGTATTTGCAATGCAACGACATAATTACCACATTCACATGAAAGTATGCACTACCAATTTCTTCGCGTTAACACATTTTCTCAGTCACACGCAATAACGGATTTATTTTCCGAATTTTTCCTCTGTCGCCTTCCAACACTTCACTTTGCGCCGCCTTTCTTCTACCATACATTTCACAAACACGGGGACAACATCGACACGGGGGACTTCACTTGCACATTAGGGAACACTTGTCACAGTGTTTGCGACGAGTACCACTTCCACATTGCGTTTTAATACCTACAATTTTTACTCAAATTCCGTGAGGTTCTTGCGTGATGCAAGAATCCTAGCCGATAGTTCCGCAACTGCCACTAGGGCGCACCACCTCCCGAGACACGGTTCCGTGAAACGGCAGGCGATGAGTCCAGCATACGATACAATGTATTATACCATCCGAGAATGCCACGTTTAAACCAAGAAATGTAACTAATTCCACGTCAATGAGTGCTGCGCTGTCATTACCCGTACGCCTGTGTTGTTGATTCTCGTCTTGCCTCGTTGCCAAGGTAATGGCGTATTGTTGATCGAGCATCGAAATTTCGTGCTTTCGCGAAAACGTACCGTGGGATGGTTAGGGAGATGTACCGTTGAACATCGATGGTATGATAACAATCTTCAAACCTTATCTTTTCTGAAAATGACCGTTATTAATTACTTGGGTAGTTTAAACTATTTCTAATAATTCAATGAAAAACCCTCTGCACGCCATCTCCCAATGGACACCGGGAAGCGGAAGCCGATTTCCATGCCTTTAGAGTATGTAATCCCGCTGTGATAACCGAGGATCGAAGGAAAATGTCGCGTGGCATGCAAATTAAAATTATTCCCAAACCTATTTCTCTCATTCACCACATATCGGAATCAACGAAACTCTCGCATTAGGGAATAAATTCCGAGGAAGTGATTGCAGTAATGACTGAAAATGGATTTTTCCCAAAGCCTTTCCTCTCCAACGCTACATTAATGTCACTCTTGAAACACGCGAATAAAATATGTAGAAAATATTTCACATAGTGACATTTCTTTCTCAAAAGAAATTTTCGCGGCATATTCCTGCTCTGCATTGCTCGCGGTAGGTGATTGAAAATATTTTTTTTAAACAAGTTGAAGAATAAAAGTAATGCCAACAGCACCCGGTATTCCCAGGCGGTCACCCGTCCAAGTACTATCCGGGCCCTACGTAGTTTAACTTCGGTGATCGAACGAGAACCGGTGAATTGTACGTGGTGTGGCCGTTGGCGAGTACATGACCGAATCCTCAAAAAGTTATCATGACTTGAGAATCGAAGGAAGATCTGGTTTCTTCGCGGTTGTATCTGCTTTTGTTTCTGTTGAATAGTTACCATTTCCAGACAACAGTCCCTTTATGCTTAAGCAATTCTCAATTCCGTTATATCTTTTGGTCCATCTTTGAAAATGTGTTTATGAAAAATGTCTTTCGTAACGGTGTGCTTGTTGGTGTAATGGCGATTCGTTTCAGCTTTAATCCATTGGTAAATGTCGCCTGTTGTTGTTTCGACTGTTTAATGATCGATGTAACGCAAGGGATGCATTTACTTCTTCAAAGAAATTTTCTGGCAAAAGATGATTATGTAATGCGTAACGAGGGAATTAATTTGAGAAAGATAATTCTTGTCGTTCCCAATTTCTTCATCTACATTTTCCGGACTTGACGGTGTTATGCTCTTTGTTGGTTAAGCAATGTGTAAAAAATCGTTTTCACCATTCTTGGAACAAAAAATGTTTTTCCCTACATTCATACATTTTTCTTTATGTCATTTATCTATCTCCCAATGCCAACACACTGCCACGGAGACAGGAATTCGTGGTTTTACTCCGAGTTATATTACGGAATAGGAAATTATTATCCTTCCTCGCTTATCGCGCTTCACTCTTTTTCCCAATTGCGATTATGAGGTGGCATTACTGCCCCTGTGATGCGAACCGATTTCGTAACATTTACGTGGAGGAATGACGAACGATAGTGCGCCCCTTCAAAAAAACTGTCCGTTGGCAGGGAGCCGACCTCGATTCAAAGTTCTCCCCTACCGACACTTGCTTACGTCACACGCTGCCGCTTCTCGGTCGGGGAGACGTACCTTCCCCCACCACCATTTCCGACCGTGGGAACAAGAGTCCCCTTCATGTTCCCATACAGGCGGGCGACTGGCATTTGCTTTCGTGAAACGTATGCCCGACGGAAATATTTCCAACCCTAAAATTTCACTTGCGCTATGGAAACACTTCATTGGACGTGTACACCGATCATTGATTGATAAATTCCTCGACATGACTATTGCGTGAAAGTAATGAAAGTGTACTGTTGACGAAGGAACGGTATACATTGAGCGTTTTTTCTTTTTTTCAAGTATTACACGTTATCTCGAAGCCTTGCAAAACCCTACTTCCATTAATGGCAGTCGATTACCTTTCCAACATTTTTAATGGTGCTATGCCATGAAAGTATGTGTTGCTGTCATTGGAGTGATTATCCTCGCCTGCAAGTCTTTCGATACGGCAGGTATTGAATGATGCCATGAATAGAAAACACTTACTCACTTTTTTACGTCGACGGGAAACAAACGAAGGAGGCCATTGCGTCTTTTGAAAAATTCGCCCGTTGGAACTTCTTTTTTTCTTCCCGGCGTCCCCTGCCCCACTCGCTGCGTTTAGGTTCGTGGTGGGGGAACCCGTCCCCACCACCCGGATCCAAGCGTGGGAACTACCCCACACACGGGTTCCCAGGAAAGTTGTCTTCGTTGACCCAAGAATTTCCCCACCCCCCGGATTCTTTCCACGTGGCGGTACTTCGCACGAAGAGAGAGTGCGTTACATAAAATTTGTGGACGAATAAAACTTTGAAACGGTATGGAGGGAAATGTTTATAACTGACTGCACGAAATGGATTACGTCGCACTGGTTTTTTCTGAAACAGTCTTCATCAATGAATTAGAGAATGAGGGATACAAATACATCTTCCACTAAGGACGCTGAATAATCTGATTCGCCAAGTAATACTTTCCAACTGCAACGAAAGAAAATGCTCGTGACGAGGGAGCATAATTTTAGACGATTCCGGCATTTAACGCGACTCCGGTGTGTATGGAAAAGGTGTTTGCGATATTCCGTGTCCACCACGGCTAAAAATTTATTTCAAAGTCACGGGGGACTGCATTGGGAATGATGCATCACATTTTAGAATTTTCTTTCATTCCCGTGATTTAATGAAGGGGAAAATAGGCGCTCTGGGATTTTCTCACCCGCGCGGTTACCCGAAGGAATGTTTCTTATTTCAGTAGCCGCCTTTCCGTCGGCCGATGTGCGCAGAGAAAGTCTGTGAATCGCCGGGAGAAGCCCGCCGCACCATCTAGCGGCGGCGGCGGAACCATACTCAGACAGTTCGCAGCCAAGTGCGAAATAGGCGACCAGCTTGTTATTAGTTAATTTATGGTATATTTAATACGAGACGCAGTCATTCACTAGTACGAAGAAGGGGAGAATATCAATAACATTCTCGCTTTTTCTGCATTTCCCTTGCAAACCATTCCTAATTAACATGCTGAAGTAACACAATGGCAAGAATGGTTTCCAATGCGGTGCACGAAAAAAAATTATGTTAGAATTATGGAGTTATGACTAAATTTATCAAAGTTTTCGGTTCACGAGGGACATCAAAATATTTGGTAGAAATCAGCAAAGGATTTGGGTAAAGTGTATGAAATTGGATTGCTATTTGTCAACTTACAGGCCACAGAATTTTTTTTCCCGTGTCTTATATGTCTTCGGGAGGCAATTTATATTAAGCAGACAACATTCCCCTATTAATAAAAATTAGCAGTACTTGCAAGAAGTGGCATTTTGATAAGCGAATTCCATGATTTTCCACCGTTGGTTGCTATGTTACGTCGCACGTAACGTTGAAAGAATTAGCGATGCAAAGTTTCCATTATTTGCTGTACTCGCGTTACGTCTTGCATTGAAATGTTTATGTGTAGCAAACAGCCAACAGGAAACCAAATAACTTCGTTACTAAGGGTAACTATATCGTTCAGCGCTCAAGCGAAACTGCTCAATGTCACGAAAAGCTTTCCAAATAATTGAGTTATGCTTTGAAAATCATTGTGGAAGAGACGAGTGTGTTCATTAACATATACTCAAGGCAGAAGGCACGGAAATTTATTGCTATGGATTAAGTCGTTCCGTGCGTTTTAATACAGTGTAGAGAAATGTGGATTGCCTACTCATAAGATATTAATTAATCGGTTCTCTCCCTTTACTGACTAAATGTACGGCTATACTCCGAAACTCTGCGAACTTTTCTCGTGTACTGCGAATATGTACAACTATGGGAGTTCGGTTTAAGGATAAGTCGTTGACACTGGCAGACAGTGACGATATCACTTATTGAGAAGAGGAAGGATATTTGACGTATGTAGGGTGCAATCGAGGAAGGAAAGTAGACCTGACTACTCACGAGGAATAATTAATTCGCATAAGGAAATTCTTCGATCGCTCGCGAAAGGATGTAATTTCCGCTTCACTCCGATGGCAAAGAGACTGGAGAACGATTGTCATTCACCGTGGCATGCAAAAATGTAGTAAGAACTTACGGTACCGTTAGGGAAAATGTAAAATTGAATCGTGGACAACTGCGGGCAGCAACTCGGGCACGAAACATTTTCAGAGTAGGAAGGAACGGTGACAAACAGTTAAATCGCTCACTGCATTCGTCGCGGAATCGATATGCTAATGAAATGGTCCGGTATTTACGGCTAATCAATGAATCACTTCTAATCACCTAACCTAAGGTATAACCGAGCCGAGTTCTTTCCCCGCTTATCCGTGTTATCGCGACGAGCACCTACGTCCGAGATGTTCTCTGCCTCGCGGCCCCCTGCCCTGCACCCGCGATGCCGAGAATCGTCAGCCGCACGGAGTGTATTCCTGCCTGGAGTCGAAGCGGTCCGCTCCCTCCGAACGCCGAAATGAAATGCAAATCGCGGGCGGAGGAAAGACACCGCTTGACAGTCGTCACTTCACTGGCAGATGATCATTTACGAGGCGGTCGTGTTCCGATCATGTACGTTTAAACGATACTGTGTTTGATGAATGGATTATTTACATATATTCCGTGCTTCGCGTCGTTGGAATACAGTGCGGTGTTTCATTGTTGTAAATGACAACATTTGTTTTTCCGCATTTCACGACAATTGACCGCGGATGAGTCGATAAATCATTCATCGTGGCTAGCGTTCGCATATTTGCGCCGAGTCGCAATCCGGGATAGAAATCCCACCGAGAGACGATATTTCAAATTCCGCTCTGGACGTCCACGGCGAGCGACTGCGAAAAGGCCTCCCGCGCCATCTGTCGGCGGATTCTGAATTACTACTCGATCAGCGGTAGCTGTCGTGAGAAGACGACGCGAATAATTATTATCAGTTATAATTAGTCCATGTTTATCAGTGGTTAATCACATAACGCCGGTTATGTAGTGTTCTTTGTGACGCACAGCAAACGCGAGGAAATGAGTGAAAGTGTCTGTGTCGATGGATGTATAGGAAAAGTGAGTGAAATGCACGAGAATCAATAGTGTGATGAAAACAGCGATTCTGATAGCCGTGCAGGTGAATACTGTGATCCACAACCAGCGAGCCGAGTAAGTACGCTATTACTTATTTAAACACTTTTCACGCTCGTATTCGTTGACTGTGTTGTTCCTTTCGTTTCTCTTTCGTGTGGAAAAGTAAACTGTGTAGTGATTAATTCACTGTTTGACGATGATGACGGTTGATTGATCCCAACGTGTAATTGTGTATCCTAAGAAAACCGAAATTATTCGTGGCGTCCTTAATTGTTACAAGTTGAGTGAATCGTGGCTTAATTTAAAACTGTTTGCCTTTTCTGTGCTAAGGCGTTGATGGTTATCCCTTGCACTTTGTATGTTAGGCACTGTGCACTGTTTGAAATGTTGACGAAAGAGTGGAAGGAAGAATATTTTTCGCTAATTTTTTCCTTAGCAACGGATTGCTGGTTTCACATTAGTGAATACGGAATAATTAAATGGAAGTGTTTAGCGTGTTATATCGTCGTCCTTAAATTTGCATGAGTGAAGTGATTTTAATTGGCAGATCTTGATTAGTAATACGTGTCAATGCTAAGTCTAGCAAGTGCAATGAAAGAACAATTAACGATGTTGACGATTACACGTCCCATTCCTACCGTCAGGCGTCGTTGGTTATTCTTAACGTTCCTTTCGTGGGAATGTAATTCCTTTTGTGCTATTTCATTTTTTCTTGGCAGCGGAATAACGTAAATAATTAGGGCAGGGATATTATAACGTAAATAATTTGGGCAGTTTTATGGTAAGCTGTGATAACTTAACATGTGATTTTAAAAGCGAACTGTTAGCATAACGGAGCCCAAGGAATGTTATCGGACGTAGTAGAGGAATTACTTTTCAAACGTCAAAGGCAAACTCACAAACATTTCCCAGATTGTACTGCCTCTTTCAGTAATTCCTGATTGCTACATCATTTCCTTCGCCATACGAATGTTAACAGTGACATCCGTACTTGATATATTGGTTTGAAATCGCTTGGAAATCGTCGAAAACCACGTAAGACTCTGCATCATGCGGTACGTTTTGGTGGATATTTTGAGGTACAAGAGTACTCTATATTCCAATTATGCAAATGTTCACCACATTGCGCTTGAATCTTGGCTTAATTTACGATATTATATGCGACTTTAAGGCGGGGATTTGGTCGTTCGATGTGCCATTGTTGTGGAGAACATTAATAGTTCACGACAATTGACAATCGATGGTTCATTAGGTATGGCAAGGATTCGCATATTGCCGCTGCGTTGCGAATAATTATCCCAATTGCTTTCCCACGCGCGATTCCTAATTCCCAACAGCGATGCGCGCAGTGGACTGCTGGAGGTTCCCCCCGCACCATCTAGCGGCCGAATCTGTATTACCACTCGATCGCTCTTGCTGCGGCAGCTGTGGTGAGAAGACGTCGCGAGTAACTAATATCAGTGATAATTGTATAATGTTTATCAGCTGTAACTGACATAACGCCGGTTCTGTAGTGTTCTTTGTGACGCTTGGCAATCGTGAGGAAAGGATTGAAAGTGTCTGTGTCGCTGGATGCATAGGAAAAGTTAGTGAAATGTACGGGAATGAAGTGTGTTGACAACAGCGATTGTGATCTACAGCCGAAGAGCCGAGTAAGTACGCTGTTACTTATTTTTCCACTTTTTACATTCATAATCGTTGTCTGTGTTATTCCTTGGCTTTCTCTTTTGTGTAGAAAAGTGAACTGTGATGTGATTAATACACTGTTTGACGATGATGACGGTTGATTGATCCCAGCGTTTAATTGTGCATCGTAAGAAAACATAAATTAGTCGTGGCGTCCTTAATTGTTACAAGTTGAGTGAATCGTGGCATAATTTAAAAGTGTTTGCCTTTGAATGTGCTAAGACGTTGATGGTTTTCCCTTGCACTTTGTATCTTAGGCACTGTGCACTGTTTGAAATGTTGACGAAGGAGTTGAAGGAAGAACATTTTTCGCGAATTCCTTAGCAACGGATTGTTTGGTTTCACAAAATTTATTACGGAATATTTTAATGGAAGTGTTTACGGTGTTACATCGTGGTCGTATACTCTGTATGTGTGAAGTTATGTACATTGGCAGATCCGGATTAATAATAAGTGTAATGCTATGTATTTGGACTGCTGTTATGAAAGCAGTCAGCGATGTCGAATAGTGCACACCGCATTTCCAATGTCAGCCGGCGTTGATTATTGTTAACGTGCCTTTCGTCCGAATATAATTCCTTGTGTGATATTTCATAACTTCTTCGCAGCGGAACTACATAATTAATTAGGGCAACGATAACATTCCATGGTAATGCTGTGTTGATTTGACATGTGACTTGAAAAGCGTAGTGTTAGCATCACGGAGGCCAAAAGAATTTTATCGGATATGGAAAAGGAATTAATTGTAAAACGTCAAATCACAAACGTTTCCTCAGACTCGTGAAATTGGAGACCAGCAAAACGCCATTGTCATATGATTGAATGGAAACCGTGAAATGTTGTAAGTAGCGGCACTCATACGCAAGTTTATTTGTGATTTTGCAAAATTATGTTCATCGTTGGTTATCGGAAATGTGGGAACGCATTGTGCAAAGCGTCGAAGACTATTTTAAGTCCTCGACACTCATTTTCGCACACCGCATGTGTTATGATTTTCGGGAAAAAATGTAAACTGTGCTCTTTCAATGCGTTACTGATTGTTACGAGGTAACCGTAGGGGATCGAAATTTCAAAAGCTTTCGCCATGGGTGATAATTACTCGATGTCATTACATCAAACTTTTTAATCGCTGGTCTTTCCCGGGAAAGGGAATGAGAAATGTGATTGTTGACGTGCTAATTATCCTTAGCAACCGGGTGTTTGCTGGTTTCATTGCTGTTGTTTTCAATTGTTTGAACAAGTACTAACGCTGAAGTTGTTGCACCGATTTGCGTGTGGGAAGTGTACCACTACTAATTGCTTGCATTGAAAAATTCTTATTGTTGCGAATTAAGTATCGATAGTAAGTATCGTACGTTTGCGTTTCATTGTCTTTGATAGGCCGTCGAAATTGTGCTTCGTAGGACGTCGTGCGTTTGATGAGTAACTGTTACAATAAATCTGTAATTGAATTGATGTAATGAATCGTTCACGAAACAACTCCGCGATTAATATATTTCTCGAATGCATCTGCAAGCTTTGTCCGTTTAACCGATTGCAAGCGTGCCATTACAACGTAAACGAGACATAATGAAAGAAAGAAATTGCGTCCTTCATGTTCCGGGAGCACAATTTTATCCATCGCATGACACGCAAGTTCGGACGGCAGCATTTTGTTTTGCTTTTCTCCAGGCTCGACACCCCCGATACCGGCTGCCTAGTCAGTGTGCGTGTCGAGACTTGCAGGAACTCAATTCGTATGGGAGTGGAAGTGGTCCGCTAGTTTTGAACGCGAAAATGAAATGCGATACGCCGAGCGACGCTCGGTGGTCGGCAGTTAATAGCATTGCCCGGATTTAATTTCCTTCAGTCAAAATTAACATTCACCAACGATGAGAAATGAGAGAAATGTGCAGGTTTACAATGATGTGTTCATAGATTGAATTTAAAAGTGATTTTACGTGCGAAACGGACGCAAGCTTTGCGTCTTCGGACGAAAAGGCTATGTGCCATTGCTGTCATTAATAGCAATTGTTCGAGACAGTCAAGATCCGAGGACTCGACAGCGTATGCATTGGCATTGTTGACCTCGGTCGTAAACAATAGCCCGGGTGCGCTCTCCCTCGGGGGATCGAACGTTCAAACTTGTGTTTGCACGCGCCCGGCGAGGCAGGCACCGGACTGCGGAGTGGCCTCCCTCGCACCATCTAGCGGCAGCGCGTGTTACTTTTTGAGCACTCACGATGCAATACTTGTCCCGGGATGCGGATGACGAGATTAATTATTACATTGTTGCAAGTTTGTCAGTGACAGCTGACATTACGTCGTTTGTATCTTCCACCTTTTGACGCTACACACGTGTAAGAAAAGGAATGATGAATGATCAATAGCCGATCCGGTTAATGAAGGGAATCGCACGTAGCAGGGTTTTAATTATTACGCTATGAATTAATTTTCGTTTCCAGAAAATCTAAAAGGAGAATACTAATCGTTGAAAGCATTTCACAAATTGACCTTCGTCTTCTTTTTTTAAAGAATTTTTCTCGGCATTTTCTGGCAATGCATAGCTCGTGGTAGCTGAGTTAAAATATTTTTTTAAGTTTAATAGTTGCCAGTTTCCCGCAGTAGTCGGATGTGCTTTAGTGTCTCTCAATTCCGTTATTTCATGTACTCGATATTTGAAAATGTGTTTCTGAAAAATGTCTGTAGCAACGGTGTGCTTGTTACTGTAATGGCGATTTCTTTCAGCTCCCATCGCTTAGTAAATGTCGCCTGTTGTTGTGTCAACTGTTTCATGATCGAAATTATTTTGGGTATGCATTCAATTTTAAAAATGGATTCGCTGGAAATGGAGCATTATGGAATGCAGACAGGAAAAGCAGTTCTCTCAAGGAATAATTTCGAGAAGTATATTGTTCGGCGTTACATTACTTTATTTAAATTTTCCGGGCTTGACTGTTTTAAGCGCGGTTTCTCTATGAATGACATAACGAATGTATCAACCTAGGAACAGAAATATATTATCCAAGAGTGGTGAATAAAAAAGTTATATCGATCGTTCGTGGAACAATATAATTTTCGCTGTAATCACCGACGTTTCCTTCATGAGATGTCATTTACTACACTTACGGAATTTACTCGAGCGATATGATTTTTTTCAGTATGTACGATGTGAGTAACTTACGTGTAGAATACGGAAGGAATGGTATGGGCCTAAGAAATGGCATGGACTGCACAAAGGCAGCGTTCTGCGCGATAAGGAAAAGTTAACTGGGAAAACTGAAGTGGCGTGTTTCAATCGTTTCACTTGAAGGAAGTGGGAGTACTGCCATTTCACGCGAAAGAAAATGCAATGCACATCCTTCAACGCATGCATGTGGTGAATAACTTGTAATTAGTTATCATAAGGATAGGGGAAAAAAATAAAAAGTGATACCAACAGCACCCGGTGTTCCCAGGCGGTCACCCATCCAAGTACTATCCGGGCCCGACGTTGCTTAACTTCGGTGATCGGACGAGAACCGGTGTATTCAACGTGGTATGGCCGTTGGCGAAGATATGTATGGCTTTTGAAGAATGTTATACTCATTCGGTGATTAGATTCGATAGTTCACTATCTGACTTTGTAACAATTTGGAGTGAAATGTCATACAGGAATGAAATTGAGCATCAACGGCGCATAAAAAATTTCCATTTCAAAAGTATCAGTTTCGGAAATGGATCTGTAAGAGTTAGTTTTCATAAATGTTGCGGAAAGGAAGACAGCTGAAGCGCGGACCTCCCGTGACAAAGTAGAGGCTTTCGAAGATGGATTACAATGGGCTGCCAACGTGGAATATGGAGTGAACTGAAAATGATGGAATAACGGACAAACGGTTTGACGTAAGAGAAACAGTCCCACCAGTTTTCTGAGTTACAAAGTGCCTTTTGTTGTCATAACAAGGAAATAACGTTAACGATCGTCTCGTGCGGCTGCAAGTAGACAAAATTTGAACGCACTGGACGGATTGTCATGCAACGAGGAACTGTGGAGACGTTACGGAGGACTTTACATATAGCGATAGTAGAAATTCATGTACGCGATAGAGGGAAAGGAAAAACATCTGCCATGAAGATAAGGAAAGAGAAAATAATGTTGCATAAATTATTAATTTGTGGGAACATTGTATCTGTTATGCTCGTGGAAAAACGATTTTTGAACTTGAACATTTGAGAGAGCCCGGAGACACCGTCACACTTCGCTTTGACAATGCGACGCCAACAATCACCGACTGTTGGAATGAAATAACTGATGAATGATCAACAATCTGTTGCTATGGCAACCAAGGAGTAATCATAACAATTAGGACCTTCTGAGCACTGAAAATGAGATATGGACTACCGTTGTGAATTTTAAAGTGGAACTTCGTTTTTGTCGTTGAAGTAAGCAATGGAAACATCACACTGAATGATGTAGGGCCCTAAAAAGGGCCGTTGGGGCGCTACCAAGTAATTTACTTGGAGCTGGTGTACTTGGTCACAGCCTTGGTGCCCTCAGACACGGCGTGCTTGGCCAGTTCACCGGGGAGCAGGAGCCTGACGGCGGTCTGCACCTCCCTGGAGGTGATGGTGGAGCGCTTGTTGTAATGAGCGAGACGGGAAGCCTCGGCGGCGATCCTCTCGAAGATGTCGTTGACGAAGGAGTTCATGATGTTCATGGCCTTGGAGGAGATACCGGTGTCAGGGTGGACCTGCTTCAAGACCTTGTAGATGTAGATTGCGTAGCTCTCCTTCCTCCTGCGCTTCTTCTTCTTGTCTCCCTTGGAGATGTTCTTCTGGGCCTTGCCGGCCTTCTTGGCAGCCTTTCCGCTAGTCTTGGGTGGCATGTTGGTACCAACGTTGCGTAGCAGCGAGAATGAAAATTTTTGGCTAGATTTTTATTATATGCCGTGAAGTCGGGACTCGCCGACACCGGATTGGTCGAGTAGACGGAGCAGTCGGCCAGCGGCAGGCCATAAAATGTATAAGCCACACAGACACGGTTCTAATCAACATTGCCGGTTTAGAGACTGGAAGCTTAATCCACTCTACGCATCAGATCTCTACGGACTCCGCCACCGCTTACGACCCTGCCCGTCTGGACCTTCGCCACCGACTTGACCCTGCCTTCTTGGACAACGATTTCGCCTCACGGACCACACCACGCCACAGCACCTCGCTTCCATCGGGAGCAGAGACATCGCGTCACAGTCCCGTCGCTAAAGGGGCGCCCGGGGGGCCGCAGCTGACTGGGCTCGTACCTACCTTTCGAACCCGGTCACTGTGGTTATCACCTCCGGGTGGTGCCTTTGCCCAAAGCGACACGCCCAGGTTGTCTCGGCCGCTACCCCAGGCACTAGAGTCTAACTCATTGCACGCCTGGGGGACACGGTCGGGTCCCCTCGCTAGGGTGTTAGGCCCCAAACAAGCCCTCCCTGTCCTCCCCAACGAGCCATCTGGCCGCCATGGAATCCATGGCGGCCCATGCAACCTCCGGCTCCACACCAGCAGCACCTCGGCCAACCGGCTCTACACCCAAGGCACCATTTGGCGGACATTCGACGCTCTACAGCGCCCGGATGGCAGCCCAGGACCTGCCCCATGGACAGGGCAACCAGATGCCACCATCGCACAAACCCTCCGACTCACGAGGCTCCGTAGAAACGGGGGAAACCTCAACGGCCCTCTTAAGGTCCTTATCATCGGCCCTCTTTAGGGCCTCAAACGCGGCAAACGCTTCCCAGGTGGAAGAAATGGACCACGATGAGTCCCTAGCATCATCCGGGTCATCAACGGCCCTCTTAAGGCCCTCGTCAACTCCATCAGGAGCATTTATCATGAAAAAAACCCGCAAAAGGGGGGCAAACTCGCCTCCAACCGTGCTTTCTAAGCACCCGGTGTCAACCTCAAACAGGTTCACGCCAATTCAGCCGCAGGAAGATGATAGGACAGCTCCAATCATCCCAGATACCGCCCCAGAAGCGAACGGAAAACCACAACGGGCACCTGCCCGGCGCCGCCCACCGGCGATTATGATATATAGCATATCTAACTACAGAGAATCCATGGCCCTCATTAAGTCGGTCTGCAAAGGTGAATTCACGGCAGATATCAGAAAGAATTTCACCAGAATCCTAGTGGACACCCCAGAGGACCACGCCGCCGTAATGGCCTTGCTCAAAAAAGAGGAAGCTGAATCAAGCAGCTGGCCGTTGAGGGAAGACAAGCTAACTTCCTTCCTCATCAGGAATCTAGAAGCAGACTTCGACATTGAGTACCTACGGGAACTCTTCGAGGCAGAAGGGGTCCCAGTCACATCCCTCAGAACCATCCGTGCACGAAACGGAGAAAAGAAAGATCTACATCAGCTCACCGTCCGTCCCACTGAAGAGTGGCCGGCGAAGCGCATTGGCAAGCTCAAGAAGGTTGGCTTCGTAAAATTCTATCTTAAGCCATACCAACACGACAGACCACAGATGTGTTTCAACTGTAACAGGTTCGGGCACTCAAGTACTTACTGCACAGCGACTCCACGATGTTGGAAATGCGCCGGAGAACATTATGGCACAAAATGCACCCTCGCCAAAGAGGAGCCAGCAACATGCTGTAACTGCAAGGGAAACCACCCGGCCATGTCACGGAAATGTCCCGTGTTTAAGAAGCACCTCGAGCGCATGCGCAAGCAACGAGGCCCACAACAAACCACCCAGGAACAACCCAAAGCTCCTCAACCCACTGAAATCGCTCCAACGGCCCCGCCACAAAAGACAGCAGCACAATTCCCCAGCCTTGGCCGTCAAAACCCATGGGGAACGGGATTACAAAATCCAACATCTCGCCCTAGAAACGCCCAGCGCCAACGACTGGACGTAAATATTCCGAACCAGGACCCAGCCCAACAGCCATCTGCCTCTGCATCTCCTCCGCCTCCAACGAACTATACTCCTGATCTGGACAACCTGGATCTTGGCTCCATCTTAAAACAACTGCTGGCGATCTCCTTACAGACGCAGCAACAATTACAGCTTCAGACGAGTCTCCTCACGAAGATGCTCGAAAAACTGGCGGCCCCTTCCGTTCCCTGAACGGAGAGCAACGCTGCCCCGCCTCATAGTAGCTCTGTGGAACGCAAATGGAGGTTTGCAATGGAAATCTGCAGAGCTGCTAACATTTCTGAAAACTCACGCAGTAGACGTAGTCCTCGTCACAGAAACAAAACTACATCCATGGAAACACTGGCGCCTTCCAGGATACACCATCATCAGGAACGACAGAGAACCCAAACCACCAGAATATAACGCAGCAGGGGGAACGGCCGTTCTCCTTAAAGATGGCCTTAAAGGCAACGAAATCAGTCTCCAAGACACTGCCCCACTTGAAGTCACGGCTGTAAAACTTGACACGCCGTCCGGCCCCTTCCAAATTGCAGCGGTTTACCACAAACCTGGAAAAACCTTCCCTGCAGAAAGCTACGCAGCATTATTCCCAGACAACATGCCGGCACTGATAGGAGGTGACTTTAACGCAAAACACGGCTCCTGGCATTCTGTTTCTCCAAACCCAAGAGGAGACAAACTCCGAAAATGGCTAAATGTAAAGAAACTTCGGGCGCTTGGACCAAGGCAGCCGACGCACTACCACACAAATGGAACATCAGATGTCCTGGACATATTTCTACTTACGGAAACCAACATGTCCCTCTCCTGTCACACCACAACAGCTCTAGAAAGCGACCATCTCCCGGTCCTCCTCTATATCGGGCTGAGACCTACCCGGATGCCACCACCACTGCACAGAAGCTTCTGTAGAGCGGACTGGCCAGCCTACCGGCAACGCATTATCGACCTGCTACCACCATCAAAACCAGACCTGGGCGAACCCGAGCAAGTAGACGAAGCAGTCTCCCTGATAACAACCGCAATAACTTCTGCCGCAAATACCTGCATTCCTCTCACCAGACATCAAGTCCCTGACTACCTCTCCCTGCCCACCAGCATAACAAAAGTCATCCACAAGAAAAACGCAGCCCGGAGACGTTTCCAAAAGCACCAAAACCCCGATACCAAACGCCTCTACCAAACCCTCAAAAGAAACGTTGCGGCAGAAGTTCGCGAATTCCGCCAGAAAGCCTGGAACAATAAACTTGCGTCCCTGAACCAAGAAGATGGCAGCATCTGGAAAATGGCCCGCTCCCTGCAGAGCAAACATGTCCGGACTCCACCTATAAAAACACCAAACGGCCAGGCCTGCAGCGATGCGGAAAAAGCCGAAGCAGCGGCAGACTATCTGGAGAACGCCTTCAAGCCAAACCCCCAAACACCCGACACAGCGGATCTCCAACTCCTCACGGAGCAGACTCCACATCCGCCAGCAACAGAAGAAAATCCGCCTAACATCTCCACTCAGGAAGTAATTGCGGTAATAAAATCACTGCCTTCAAAGAAGTCGCCAGGACCGGACGCCATTCGACACGAGCACCTAAAGCAACTTCCCATCGGAGCTGCATCTTTCCTAGCAATCATATTCTCCGCCTGCATCAAACTTGGCTACTTCCCAGCAGCATGGAAGAAGGCTAAAATCATATGCCTACCAAAACCAGGAAAGCCGCCTTCGAAAGTCGACAGCTATAGACCAATTTCTCTCCTAGACAATTTGGGAAAACTCCTAGAGAAATTAATGCTGCCACACTTGCTAAAATTCTTAGCAGACAAAAACATCTTGCCATCATTCCAATTTGGGTTCAGGAGGGATCACTCAACGCTCCATGCTCTACTACACGCGACGAGCTTCATTTCCAGCGCCCTAAATTCCAAACAAGTGTGTGCGGCAGCATTTTTAGATGTGTCAAAAGCGTTTGACAAGGTTTGGCACAAAGGACTCATTTGGAAGCTTCAAAACCTCGGCTTCCCTGAATGGCAGCAACAACTCCTTCGCAGCTTTCTGGAATCCCGATCCTTCAGAGTCTCCTGGAGAGGAGAGCCATCATCTGAACGCACAATAGGAGCCGGTGTCCCACAGGGCTCCGTCCTGGCCCCACATCTGTACTCCGTCTACACATCCGACTTCCCCCGAGATCATGGATGGAACACCACCGTCAGCTTATACGCTGACGACACCGCCATCCTAAGCAAATCATATTCCATGACAGGCGCTGCTAAACGTCTCCAGACTGCACTCAAAACGGCTGAAAATTGGTGCAACAAGTGGCGCACTGCACTAAACGCGACAAAAACTCAAACAGTCCTATTTCGCGGAAGAAAACGGCCCGCCAAAGTCCCCGAGCTACGCCTCCTGAAACAAACTATCCCGTGGAAGACACACGCCTCATACCTAGGTGTCGAGCTCGAGGAAAAGCTCAGATACCACCGCCACGTCGCAAACATCCTGCAGAAGATACGCGCAGCACAAATCACACTCAGAACCTTACTGATTTCGGAGGACATCTACCTAAAAGACCGCCTCAGGATATATAGGGCAATATTCATACCCCGCCTACTCTACGCCTCACCCATATGGTCCGGCTCCATAACAAAGAGAGACAAACTCCAACTAGAAATTCGCATCCGCAAAATATTAAGAACCATCCTGAAGATCCCGCCCCGTTTAGGAAACGACTACCTGCACGAGATTGCTGAGGAGCCAACCCTGACTTCAAGGATGAGAGAAGAGGCACTCAAGTTCTACGAGAAAGCAGCCCACAGCACAGTCCCAATTATAAAAAGCTTATCAAACGACGTCCCACAATGGTGGGACACCTACAGGCGGCCAATTTCGGCAACGAACCTGGCCGAACACCAGCCCCCTACGAGAGATTAATTTTCCAAAGAAATTAATCACCAGCGCGGCAAGCCGCGTACAAACCAGCAGCAACGGCTGAGAGCCCGAAGGGCGGAAAGCTGAAACCCGTTCCAAGAGAGAACGGGCACATCCACACTTGCGGTCTAATCAACATTTCGTCGAGAGGTCTACACCGTACCGCCGAAAGCAACTCGATTCAACATGTCTGGACGCGGAAAAGGAGGCAAAGTCAAGGGAAAGTCCAAGTCCCGTTCCAGCAGGGCCGGACTTCAGTTCCCCGTGGGACGTATCCACCGTCTGCTCCGCAAGGGCAACTACGCCGAGCGCGTTGGTGCCGGTGCCCCCGTGTACCTCGCCGCCGTCATGGAGTACCTGGCCGCCGAAGTCCTGGAATTGGCAGGCAACGCTGCCCGTGACAACAAGAAGACGAGGATCATTCCCCGTCATCTTCAGCTGGCCATCCGCAACGACGAGGAGTTGAACAAGCTCCTGTCTGGCGTCACCATCGCCCAGGGTGGTGTCTTGCCCAACATCCAGGCCGTGCTTCTGCCCAAGAAGACCGAGAAGAAGGCTTAAGCGTTATCTTCTTACGAAGAGAATAAAAAAATGGTCCTTTTTAGGACCGCAAACCATCTAGGTCTGTCAGTCTTACGACTATGTCAAAGAATTTGGTACTCTTCCCAGAATGTGCACATAAAAAGTCTAGAAATTACTTTCTGTTTCTCTGGTGGAGAGGTCGTGGATCGAGTTGTCAAGTGGTTATAAAATTTGAAAATTATAACATAATAGAACGATAGCAAGTGTGACGAAAGCATACCAACAGAGTTAGAGAAACTGTGATGATGAATGAATAGTAATTAAGGGATTAGTATTATGATGGGGGAAAAACATGTTGCAATACCATAGCTTCGCCTTGTAAAAGGAACATTTGAATGGATATCCAAAAAGTCCGAATGCTATGTAGCAGTTTGAAAATATGTTGGCAGCAGTGCGTTTCTAAGCAACAGATAGGCGATGTATAACAATGTGTCATAGTCACCGCATTCGGTCGAAGAATTGTTTGAAAATCGACGAAGGCGTTTGGTCGTTGCTAAGTAACACTATCAATGGACGACATTGTTAACGGCTTGTGCCGCTGTAAAATGTAACAATAACTACCGGAAATAGAACACTTAGTGACCATTATTGTTGAAGTCGGTAATATGGGTTGGATTAAGAAATAGAAACAAATTGATCGTCCCTCAGCAGTTTACTCAATCAACTTTCAATATGAATGAAAGTATTTGGTTTACTAGCATAATAGTAACTTGTCATGTGACAATTCCATCAATTTTTTTTTTTTTCTTTACTCAACCAGTACCTTAGTTCTCATGTATTATCGATGACATCACATTTCTGTGATTGCGACGAGTGTAAGCAATGGCAAATAATATCCTGCATGTTCTATGGTCCTGAAAAGGACCTTTGTTATTCGATGATGCTGCAGCTGCCAGATGTAATGGGCTGCTGCCGCGATGGAAATCTAACCACCGAATCCGTACAGGGTGCGTCCCTGGCGCTTGAGGGCGTACACGACGTCCATGGCGGTCACGGTCTTCCTCTTGGCGTGTTCGGTGTAGGTGACGGCGTCACGGATCACGTTCTCAAGGAACACCTTGAGGACACCGCGGGTCTCCTCGTAGATGAGTCCGGAGATACGCTTGACACCTCCGCGGCGGGCCAGACGGCGAATGGCCGGCTTGGTGATGCCCTGGATGTTGTCGCGAAGAACCTTGCGATGACGCTTGGCGCCTCCTTTCCCCAAGCCTTTTCCTCCCTTGCCTCGTCCGGTCATGTTGCTGCTGTCTCGGTGAGAGAATCGTGCTTGCTTCGATCGATCGATCCTCTCAATTTTGATGGGGCTTTTATACCCAATATCCATCCAGCCTCCGGTGAGTATATATACCACCTCTTCGGCGGCGGTGATTTTTTCGCAAGTGCGAAAATCAGGGAAAATTGACGATTTAAGTGTATAGGGACCAGTGTTACCTTTCCAGTGTTAGTGAAGGAGAATTAGAAAGACAGGCTTCTAGTGAGCATGTGCAAAAGCACTCTAAAGTTAACAAGACTACATACTAACGGCGACTGAAGCCGTGAAACGGCCCTGAGTGGCCCCAAAATGACATTTCAAATATTTTTATGACACTTCTTTTTTGATTTTTACACAATTTTATCATTTTTTTGTTGCATACAATGCATTTTGTTCATTTTATTATTTTTTTTTTGTACATTTTATCAAGTTTTTATTATTTTTTTTGCTTGATTTTGAACAATTTTATATATTTTTTTTTTGTTTTAAGTATATTTTCTTATTTTTTCAACAACAATACAATACTACTAATTATTTTGAAAGAAAAGACATAGGAAAGAATTCGGTATTAGCGAAATAATATTTCTTTTGGAAGTCTGTAGCTTTTGAAGCGTTTAAAATGTACTGGGTAATCCCATAGAGTTTTTGTGAGCGGGTTGCGTGAAAGGGAGTTCTGAAGTCGCACAGCTTGTGACTTGATGAACTCGTGTATCTTGGGTACCTTGTGAGCGCGTCTTATTTCGGTAATTGGTATGAGTCTACGTTGGTTTGTGATGTAGCGCAGAGTACGATTTTGGAATGTTTCTAAGCGTTTGATATTCGTAAGGGAAGTGCTGCCGAACACTTCGCACCCGTAAAGCAGCCGAGGTCGAATGTAGGATTTGTACAGCGTCACCTTGTCCTTTCTAGCGATCGCAGATCGCGAATTTAGAAAGCAACTAAGAGCTATCCTAGTTGCTGTTGCTGATTTCAAGGCTTGCTTTACGTGCGCGGACCAGAGTAATTTGGAGTCGAAATGTAACCCTAAGAATTTGTGTTTTGAAACCATTGGTACTTTGCAGGAATTAAAGGTAAGGGAATTGGAAATAGGTTTTTTTCGTCGTTGAAAGACGACAAGACTGCTTTTGGCAGCGTTGATTGTCATCTTCGACGAAACAGTCCACTTTTCAAGAAGAGAAAGATGGGTTTGAAGTTTACGCAAAGCGTAAATGCCGCTCCAGGATTGAGCCGCTATTGCGGTATCATCGGCAAACATGAAAGTTTGAGTTTGTGGAGAAGAAGGAAGGTCATTGACATAGAGGTTGAAGATTGTTGGTGACAAAATGGCGCCCTGGGGAACGCCACAGTTTGTTTCTCTCGCTTGCGACAATTCACCGCTTTCAGCTACCTGGAATATTCTCTCGTGCAGGAAACTCTGTAAGAGTTTCAAGAGATCGGGCGGAATGTTTGCCCTGCAAAGCTTAAGAATTAGGCCCTTGTGCCACACTTGATCGAAGGCCTTGGCGACATCGAGGTAAACCACTGCCGTATACATACGGCGTTGATAACCTTGGGCAACAAATTCAGCTAGTCTTAGGACTTGGTGCAAAGTTGAGATTCCTTTACGGAATCCCATTTGCTCCGGGCGGAGAACGTCATTTGTCCGTAAGTAGAGGTCGAGACGGGTTTTGATGATTTTTTCGAACATTTTTGAGATGTTCGAAAGTAAGGAAATTGGGCGGCGGTTTAGAGGAATGGAAGGGTCTTTGCCGGGTTTAGGAATGAGGACTAAGCGCGCTGCTTTCCATGCAGATGGAAAATAACTGGCGGCCATGCAGTTATTAAACAGCGCTAGGAGATGGAGAATGACAGGTCTTGGTGCATTCATCAGCTGTCTGTTCGACACCTCGTCGAGTCCAGACGCTTTTCTTGGATTGAGATACTTGATGAGTAATCTCAATTCAGTCTCAGTCGCAGGAATGAATGGAGGAGTAGGAGTATTTGCAAGTGCTGAATACTCTATTTCTGCTTCTTGGTCGTCGTCAGTCACCGACCAATCAGCTTTTAGTGTCATTGTGGCCTGAAAGGCGTCAGCTAAGATCTCTGCTTTGTCCTTAGCGTCATGGATGAACATGTCATTTTGTCGCAAAGGAACCTGAAACGGCCCTTTTTTAGTCAGGGAACGCGCCAACTTCCAAATGGAGTTGTCGTCAACAGAAAGAGAATTAATTTTGTTCATCCATAATTCCCTACGATGTCGTGCAATTTCTTGCTTCACTCGAGCGGCAAGAAAATTGTAAAGTTTTCTGTCAGTAACGTCATGTCTCCGAATCCATCGTCTACGCATTCGGTTTCGTTCCTTCATGAGTTCAAGGATATGGTCAGGAAGGATATTTGGATCGGCCGGTGGCCGGAAGTATGGAAGGGAAGCAAGGGCATGGGCGTCAAGGAGTTTAGATGTTATTAACTCGACATGCGCGTCAATTGCATCAGGGGTGGCTAAGGTTGGGATTGGAATTTGGGAAAAGGAATCGTTAGAATGATTGACAAAAAATTGCCAATTGGTTTTCACTGAAGGTGACGGAGTGAACTCTTCAGGCGAACACCAAACATGCATTTGGATCGGGAAGTGGTCGCTGGAAAGATCGTCAATTACTTTGGGAGTAGAAATTCGGTGGATATTTTTTGTCACGCAGAGATCGAGAATATCCATGTTGCCAAAGGAATCAACGTGTGTCGCCGTGAGCGGCACTTCGACATTACACGCGCCATCAGAGACGAAACTGTTAAGAATCGTCCCACGCGCGTTAGTGCGTTGACAGCCCCAATCTACATGCTTTGCATTCCAGTCGCCTGCAGCGATGATTTTTTCGTCGGCGGATAACAAGAAACAAACTTCGTCACGCTGGAGAGGTTTGGCCGCGGGTTGGTAAACAGAATACATATAAAAATCGCCCGTTGGAGTAGGAATAGAAATACCTCGGGTTTCGTAGGGGTCTGTCCTGTACACAACAGGTGCACAGAGTCTTAGACTACATCTGTGATGGCTTTAATAAAAACGAAACGACAGTTGGCGTCTTTATTGACGTGTCTAAAGCTTTTGATAGTGTTTGGCACGAAGGTCTTTTACATAAAATGATTGAGTGGGGTTTCCCCCTGTGGATTTTAAATATGACACGCTCATACTTGAGCCAGAGAACCTTCATGACCAGGTGGAAAGATGTGTCTAGCTCGAGCAAGGAAATGTCTGCAGGGGTGCCGCAAGGCTCTGTGCTTGGCCCCCTGCTCTTTAACATCTATACCGCAGACTTCCCGATTGACAGAGAGGACTGGCACTCTAAAACTGCCCTGTATGCGGATGATGCTGCCATTATAGCAAGGAGCAGATGCCCTAACAAGGCAACAGAATACTGCCAAGAGGCCTTGGACGAGGTTGTTAAATGGAACAGCAAATGGAGGATGAAAATTAATGCGGAAAAGACCAAGGCAATGATGTTTAGGAAACAAGCCACTGTCGAAGATCATAGACGGGAAAGGTTAAGAATAAAACAGCAGCCCTTACCCTGGGAGGAACATATAACATATTTAGGCGTGGAGTTCGATAGAAAACTCAATATGAGCAATCAAATAAATAAAATGAAAGCTAAATACATAGGAGCGAGGGTGTCTTTAAACCCCATTTTGAAAAGCAATGCTACCCCAGTAGCCGCAAAAACTATAATTTATAAGTCTTATATCCAATCAAAGTTATTATATGCAGCACCGGCTTGGTGGGGACTATTAACCAAAGAAAAAATCGATAAAATCGAAAAGCTGGAAAGAAGACATCTACGCTCAATTTTCAAAATAAGGACGCGTATGGGCAATCAAGCAGTTTATAAACTAAGCAACATAACCGCAGTCAAAGACGTTGTGCGGAAAACCGCAGCGAGATATTTTGAAGAACTGACGCTTAATAAAAACAATGCCATTCAAGAAATCCTAACATTCAAAGACACCTTCAAAGATAAACATAAAAGACCAGAAGAAATTCTAAATATGACCTAACCAAAACAAAGAAAAGGATAAAACTAACACAAGGGTGTTAAATGTTAAGATAAGGAGCAAAAGAAGTAATATAAACTTCAATATCCGATAAACGCAAACCACACGGCGAATAGAAATACCAATGGTTTCTAATGTGCTAAAGGCATGCGAAGGCAGTGCTTTATGTTTGATGGTGGATTTTACTGCGATCAACACTCCACCGCTACGGTTCGAGCGATCACGCCGATAGAGTTTGAAATTGGGAATATGAATATGTTGTGAGGGAATTAGATGCGTCTCCTGAAGGGCGATCACATCAAAAGTGCCAGAATTTATGAAATTTAGAAACTCCTGTTGGCGGCGTCGGATACCGTTGCAATTCCAACAGAATAAGTTAATACCGCCGAGTCGATTAATTGTCATTCTCGAGCAGTGCGCACATCTGCCTGAGAAGAAACAATTTCTTCTCATTGGTCGTCTTTAGAAGACTCAATTGATCACTGATGGTCAAGAAGAAGGTGAAAAGGTTGTCGGAGGAAGTATTTGCGGGTTGTTGGGTCGGGCAAGATTGAGTGTCGGCGGATGCCGGCTGGGGTACAGTGGGAGTAGGTCTTGGGCGAGGCTGGGTTAGAGAGGGGTAGCCATCTTGGTCCTTTTCGGGACTTCGTGACCAAGGGTTGAAGGTAGGAATGGGAGCGGGTTGAAAAGCGATCCCTCGGGCTGATCCTTGGGAATTCTTTTTTTCGCGAGCCAATTTCTGCGCCTGCGCAAACTTAAAAGCTTTGCAGCCGCGGTAACTGGCTGTGTGGTCACCACAGCAATTTACACACTTAGCGGGAGTGCGGCTGTCTTTTATACATACGGCCGTCTCATGCGGTCCGGCGCACTTGACACAACGTGGCCGAATGTTGCAATAGTTTTTGCTATGCCCGAAACCCTGACACTTGTGGCACTGGAGCACGCCTTTAGACTTTTGGAAAGGAGACACTTTTACTCGCATACCAAGCAAATAAAACGGTACTTCAAGATTAATGTTTTGTGACTCTCGCGTAAAAATAACGTGATAAACTGGCGTGAGGCGCCGGGGAACAGAGTTAATACCATTACTCTTGTCATTCCGAGTGGGCCGCGTTGTTGACAGCTGCACCACAGACTTCGGTTTGAAGCCCTTTTTCTCTAAGGCCTCCTTAACAGCCTCAGCTGGGGTGTTACTCAGGATGTCCCTGAAGCAATACTCGGTCAGTCGGTCATCGGCTGCCTGGTATGAGGTGAATTCCAGTCCCCTCTCCTGCAGAATCTTCCTGGCCTTGTTGTAGTCAGGTGGCGACGCGGTGTTGATGGCCACGGTGTTAGGGCCTCTCAAGCGGCATTTTGGCGGCACGACAAGTGCAGCCGATAGCGCCTCGTATAACGGAACCCACTCGGAAACACCGTATACATTAATTAGAGGCATTTTGGGTGTCTTAGGTAATTCAGTTGATACATTATTATCGGAATTGTCAGCAATTGGCTGGAATTGATTTGCTATATTCACCTGGGCCGTTGGCGTTAGGCGCCCTCCTAACCTAGCGGCCTTTTTTCTATGAACGGGGGTGAAGCCCTCGTTCTCTTGGTCATGCGGTGTTTGTGAATTGTTAAGCGGCATTGTTGGTGCGAGAGGGAGGACAGTACTTACCGCCGAAGAGGTGGTTTTGGCCCTTCTTGGGTCCTTTAGGGCCTGGCGGGCGAATTTGGCGGCTGCCGCTGCGGTTGGCGATGGCAGCGACATCAGGGCTGGGATGGCGGATGAGCTGGCGGACGGCTGGACGTCAGGGGTGGCAGGGATGGGCTCAGGGGCAGCATCAGGGGCAGCAACGGCGCCTCCGGGAACGGCCGAAAAGGATGAAGTGGTGGCCAGTTGGCATGGGAGAGGTTCAGGAGACTCCTGGTTGACGGCAGGTGCCGAAGGTGCAGCTGAAATAGCCATAAGGCTTTGCTGCTTGGCTAACGCCATTATTCGGGTGACCTCAGGGGTCACGGCAGTGAGACTGGCCATTCTTTGCGACGCCTATGGCGCGCTGGCCGGGTGGTGGCCCGTACCCAGCGTATATAATAAATTTTGGCGAGCAAAATTTTTCTCCGAGAGCACGCTCCGAAATGGTACGATTCCGTACCCTGGTCGGCAGCACGAATCAACACGCTCCGAAATGGTACGATATTACTGGTATGGTATAAAATACAACGGATCAAGCGTTATGGTCCTTAAACCGGCTGAATCGTAGAATCGTAGAATCGTGCTTGCTTGACTTTCGGCTTTCCATTTTATAACGTCTTTCGACGGTCTCGCACTCTCAGCCAATCACATTTCGGCACATGTAAGAGTCTACACACTCATGCCAATATATTGGGTCGAGAAATCGGCCGCTTCAGTTACTTTCCCGACAGGAAAATGGCACGTACCAAGCAGACAGCCCGTAAGTCGACCGGAGGCAAAGCCCCCAGGAAGCAGCTGGCCACCAAGGCCGCTCGCAAGAGCGCGCCGGCCACCGGTGGAGTGAAGAAGCCCCACAGGTATCGCCCAGGTACCGTGGCCCTCCGAGAGATCAGGAGATACCAGAAGAGCACTGAGCTTCTGATCCGCAAGCTGCCCTTCCAGCGCCTGGTCCGTGAGATCGCCCAGGACTTCAAGACCGACCTCCGCTTCCAGAGCTCCGCCGTCATGGCTTTGCAGGAGGCGTCCGAGGCCTACCTCGTGGGTCTTTTCGAGGACACCAACCTGTGCGCCATCCACGCCAAGCGCGTCACCATCATGCCAAAGGACATCCAGCTGGCACGCCGTATCCGCGGAGAGCGCGCTTAGATCGTCGTCGCTGTCGACTTCTTGTCGGCACAAAAACAAAAGTCCTTTTCAGGACTAGACGTCATACAGACGATTGTTTCCCATTGCTTTCATCGACGAGAATGAAATAATATTTCATAAAGAAAAGCTGAAAGAGAATGAAAAAATAATAAAGTTGTAATTAATGATAATTATAATTAACTAATGAAAAATAGTATAGAAAAATACTGGAAGGTATGAATATAACTTATGAAAAGATGTTTTTTTTGCAGATGGAGTGCTTGGCATCCTGGCAGTTTCCTGACGGAAAATGTTATCTTTACAGAATGGCAATTTAAATTTCATAAGTAACGGAAATTTCGAAGTTCTTTCAGAATAACAAAGTCAGGAGTACACTCAATCGTTTATCGACTTACGACAATGTAGGCATCTCTCGAACTCAAAAAATGTCGTCAGGAGATGTTGCCATGCGCGACGATTGTTTTCCGCCAGCAGTTTTGTCACGGAAAATACTAATGCAACAATGACATTCGCCAAGATTTCATTGTTTTCAACAATCGACCGTCTTGGTTGCAAATATGTGAAACGCAAATACTTCATTCTTTTGAGCAATCAGGCTTTCTGCTGCAGCAGACGTCTCTTTCGAAACTTAGGTTCATAGGTAAATTTTTACTGCCAAAAAATTATCTGACAACCTTCAATGGAAGGTGCATTAATTTGACGTAAAATTAGCGGTTTTGTAGAAGGAATATTGTCCATCTACTCATTTCCTTCAATGGGTAAGGTTTGAAACTTTATTGGGTAAGGTGAAGGAGTTTGGAATTTTGTTTTAAGCATGGAAAATAGTCATCTGTATGACTTGATGGCCCTTAAGAGGGCCTAAATTGAACTTCGCGTACATCGAAGTTCGGTGAACCTGCGAGGTTCGGTCGCTCACTTCTTCTTGGGGGCGGCGGCGGCCTTCTTTGCTGCCGCGGGCTTGGGCTTGGTGGGCGTCTTCTTGGGCTTGGGCGCCTTGGGCTTGGTGGGCGCCTTCTTTGCCTTCGATGGGGACTTTGCTGCCTTCGCCGCTGGCTTGGCTGCTGCGGGCTTCTTCTTGGGCTTGTCTGCTTTCTTTGCCTTCTTCGCAGGAGGCGCGGACTTGGAGCGCTCCTTGGGCGCGGACCGCTTGGTGGCAGCCTTCTCCTTCTTCGCGGGCTTCGGCTTCTTGGCCGCGGCGGTCTTCTTGGCTGCGGTCTTCTTCGCCTTGGCTGCAGCGGGTGCAGCCTTGTCCTTCAGCGTGGTGGAGCTCAGCTTGAAGGACCCCGACGCTCCCTTGCCCTTGGTCTGTACGAGTGTGCCGGAGGTGACGGCGGACTTGAGGTACTTCTTGATGAAGGGGGAGAGCTTCTCGGCGTCGACCTTGTAGGAGGCGGCGATGTACTTCTTGATGGCCTGGAGGGAGGAGCCGCCGCGTTCCTTGAGGCTCTTGACGGCGTTGTTGACCATCTCGGAGGTCGGTGGATGGGAGGGCTTTGCGCGGGCCTTCTTGGAGGCGGCGCCCTTGCTGGCCTTCTTGGATGCTGCGGAGGCGGCGGGCAGGGGCTTGACGGCTGCGGTGCCGGACGGCTGGGCCGCCGGGGGCGCTGCTGCGGCTGCTGCGGTAGCGTCTGCCATGGTCTCGGACGAGAGGTATGAAGCGATGAAATTTTCGCGTTTCCCACCTTCGAGATATCGTACCATTTCGGAGCGCGTTCGCCGCTGTCGAACTTGTCGTCGGCGTTCTCCTTCGAATCTTTGTACTCGACTTCGTCTCGCACTTTATCGTTTCGGACGGCGCCGGCGGCTCCGACGTCGGCGTCCGATCTCGACGCGCGAGGCGACAGTCCCGGCCGCGCGCGGGCGGCCCGCCGTCGGCGACCGGAACGTCGCGGGCGCCGCGGCGCCCGAGCGAAATACGGCATGTCACCGGCGCGCCTTCCGACCCGATAATTAAAGTGTCGCCGTGGCGTCGCGGGTTCGCGTGGTCGATCGGCGACCTGCCTCGCCGTTTCTCTGAACCTTCCTGCGTGTGCCGGCACGCCGGCGCCGGTCTGGACGGCGCCCCGCGGACGGAGAACGATGGTCGGAAGATGTGCCTGTCGGACGGATCGGCGTCGTGTCGCGACGACTCGATCCGCGGTTGTGCATTCGTCTGTTGCACTTTTCGATCCGAGTTTGCGGCGATTTCGATCGACGATCGAGACGCCACTTCGGCGTCGCCGAAACGCGACTGTTTCCCTCGATCTCGCCTTTTCGCGACGCCGAAATCACTCTTTCCGCGTGCGACTGCGATCGTTCGCGCTGCCGCGAACCCGCGATCCCCGGGAGAAGCGGACGAATGTCCATAATTTTTGTTCTCGTGCCGTTATTCCACAAACGGCGGCACTCGATTATCGTTTCCCCTTTCCGGCGGGGGCTGAATGTCGCGAGAGTATTCCGATTGCGCCGCGAGTCGTGATATTCGAAGGAAATGGAATGACTCCGTTTGACGCTCCTACGGTTTTCGGTTCGCCCCGTTCGTTTCACTCCGTGCGCTTTCTGTGCCTATTCTGGGGGGGAATGTGGTGAATTTGATTCCTGGGCAGGGATTGCGAAAGGTTGGTGAAAAAAAAATTACGCCTCGACGGGAGGGATTGTCGAGTGAGGCTGGCTTTTCCATACTCGAGTCGCAGGATATTTCTGGTCTAGCGTGCGATTCTGGAAATTGATGACTGCGATTTTCTGTGTGTGAGAAGGCTGATTTTGAATGACTTTTGTGAAAATGAATTACCGTTCCCTACAACATTGTGACGACGTAGCGCGTTACACGTATTACTTAAATTACCACACGCCACTTCGGGATTGGAAATGATGTGTCTTTCCCGCAGGAACGTGTATTCGTGAATGCGGACGTGCAAGGGAAAAGATGTACTCTTCACATCGCCGATCGATAACTTTCCCTTTGTTAGTTTTTCGTACATTGTTCTGTGGATTAATTCCACTCTCTACGGTAACGTCCAAGTTTTAAACCTAACTTTGCTATTTCCTGAAACGTGGTATTTGTTGTTTCGGCATTCTTACAATTACCTCTTTTGGCAAATCAATTTTCCTTTGACTTACTTCGTTTGTCAATATTTCCGATGCATTTCACTGTCTGATTGCGGAATTACGAAGGAAAAGAGCGAGTACGACTTCGGAGTTATTCCTTTCGAACTTCACATATCCCTATTGCAATGCATGAAGTGACAATCTGCATGTTATGACGAAATGTCACACGCCTACGACGAATACATCGTGCGCTGTCGCAGTAGCCACGTATGTGGCATTAACGTAGCTATTATTCTGTCGAACTTTGTCTCCAAATAATTAATTGTCATTTTTCTGCACGTTTTAAAACGTGCCTCATGAAAATCCGACCGGAAGTGTGGTTTCCACGCTCACTTGTTGAGTTTAAACGGACACTTTGCAATGTGACGGGCACAGAGCATGGAACATTGTTGAAATTTTCAATTCCGTCGCACTGAAGGTCCACGATAATGTTTGTTTCAATTTATGTTAACGTTCTAAAACGTCTCCCGTCCAAATCCCTCTGTAATTATTGCTTTTTATGAATAATTTGGAGTATGGCATTGGAAATTTGTTTTTGTCAGCAACGGATTACAATATATTTCTTAAACCATGGAATCAGTCGCACTGACACTAGTCACGAATAATTGCCTTAATTTCCTTGTCGTTTTAAAACCGGTCCCATCAAAATTCACTGGTTTTTACTGTTCATATGACATAACGTTGATATTGAAAAATCAGCATTTGCTGTCAGACACATAATATGGGATATTTTTCAAAGTATTCATTCTGTGGCTACGGAACTCCGCTATAATGTTCTTTTTGAATACACCTAAGTTTTGAAACGTCTCCCGTCCAAATCCCACGGTAATTATGGTTTTTAGAAATAATTTTGAGTATGAAAATGGAAATTTGATTAACTCATTAGCAACTGTAACACATTTTTAAAACTATTTACTCCGTTGCACTGACACTTGTCACGAATATTTGTCTTAATTTTCTTGTCGTTTTAAAACCGGTCCCATCAAAATCCACTGGTTTTTACTGTTCATATGACATAATGCTGATATTGAAAATTCAGTCTTCGCTTACTTTCAACCCAAAAAATGGCGTATTTTGAAAGTATTCATTCAGAGACTATGATACTCCTCAATAATGTCTGTTTTCACTTTAAGAACGTTTTAAAATGTCTCCCATCAAAATCCCTCGGTAATTATGGTTTTTATAAATAATATTGAGTTTGACCCTAGGAATTTCATGTCGACAGCCAGGGAGTGTAACATATTAATTAAACCATTAATTCAATCGCACTGACACTCGTCACCGACAATTGCCTTATCTCTCCTATTGTTTTAAAACTTGTCCCACCAAAATCCGCTGGTTTTCACTGTTTATAGGACATAATGTTGTTATTCAATATTTAGCCTCTGCAATATTTCAGTCACTTCAACCGTAATATTTTTTAAACTAATTACTCTAACGCTACGAAACTCGACACTAACGTATGTTTTACTATTGTTAACGTTTTAAAACGCATCCCGTCAAAATCCCTCGGTAATTATGGTTTTTATGAATAATTTTGAGTATGACACATTTAATGTCATTATGTCATACACACATTGTAACATATTAATTCAACCATTAATTCAATCGCACTGACACTCGTCACCGACAATTGCCTTATTTCTCCTATTGTTTTAAAACTTGTCCCACCAAAATCCGCTGGTTTTCACTGTCTATAGGACATAATGTTGTTTTTCAATATTTAGCCTCTGCAATATTTCAGTCACTTCAACCGGAATATTTTTTAAACTAATTACTCTAACGCTACGAAACTCGACACTAACGTATGTTTTACTATTGTTAACGTTTTAAAACGCATCCCGTCAAAATCCCTCGGTAATTATGGTTTTTATGAATAATTTTGAGTATGACACATTTAATGTCATTTTGTCATACACACATTGTAACATATTAATTCAACCATTGATTCAATCGCACTGACACTCGTCACCGACAATTGCCTTATTTCTCCTATTGTTTTAAAACTTGTCCCACCAAAATCCGCTGGTTTTCACTGTCTATAGGACATAATGTTGTTTTTCAATATTTAGCCTCTGCAATATTTCAGTCACTTCAACCGGTATATTTTTTAAACTAATTACTCTAACGCTACGAAACTCGACACTAACGTATGTTTTACTATTGTTAACGTTTTAAAACGCATCCCGTCAAAATCCCTCGGTAATTATGGTTTTTATGAATAATTTTGAGTATGACACATTTAATGTCATTTTGTCATACACACATTGTAACATATTAATTCAACCATTGATTCAATCGCACTGACACTCGTCACCGACAATTGCCTTATCTCTCCTATTGTTTTAAAACTTGTCCCACCAAAATCCGCTGGTTTTCACTGTTTATAGGACATAATGTTGTTATTCAATATTTAGCCTCTGCAATATTTCAGTCACTTCAACCGGAATATTTTTTAAACTAATTACTCTAACGCTACGAAACTCGACACTAACGTATGTTTTACTATTGTTAACGTTTTAAAACGCATCCCGTCAAAATCCCTCGGTAATTATGGTTTTTATGAATAATTTTGAGTATGACACATTTAATGTCATTTTGTCATACACACATTGTAACATATGAATTCAACCATTAATTCAATCGCACTGACACTCGTCACCGACAATTGCCTTATCTCTCCTATTGTTTTAAAACTTGTCCCACCAAAATCCGCTGGTTTTCACTGTTTATAGGACATAACGTTGTTATTGAATATTTAGCCTCTGCAATATTTCAGTCACTTCAACCGGAATATTTTTTAAACTAATTACTCTAACGCTACGAAACTCGACACTAACGTATGTTTTACTATTGTTAACGTTTTAAAACGCATCCCGTCAAAATCCCTCGGTAATTATGGTTTTTATGAATAATTTTGAGTATGACACATTTAATGTCATTATGTCATACACACATTGTAACATATTAATTCAACCATTAATTCAATCGCACTGACACTCGTCACCGACAATTGCCTTATTTCTCCTATTGTTTTAAAACTTGTCCCACCAAAATCCGCTGGTTTTCACTGTCTATAGGACATAATGTTGTTTTTCAATATTTAGCCTCTGCAATATTTCAGTCACTTCAACCGGTATATTTTTTAAACTAATTACTCTAACGCTACGAAACTCGACACTAACGTATGTTTTACTATTGTTAACGTTTTAAAACGCATCCCGTCAAAATCCCTCGGTAATTATGGTTTTTATGAATAATTTTGAGTATGACACATTTAATGTCATTATGTCATACACACATTGTAACATATTAATTCAACCATTCATTCAATCGCACTGACACACGTCACCGACAATTGCCTTATTTCTCCTATTGTTTTAAAACTTGTCCCACCAAAATCCGCTGGTTTTCACTGTCTATAGGACATAATGTTGTTTTTCAATATTTAGCCTCTGCAATATTTCAGTCACTTCAACCGGAATATTTTTCAAACTAATTATTCTAACGCTACGAAACTCGACACTAACGTATGTTTTATTATTGTTAACGTTTTAAAACGCATCCCGTCAAAATCCCTCGGTAATTATGGTTTTTATGAATAATTTTGAGTGTGACACATTTAATGTCATTTTGTCATACACACATTGTAACATATTAATTAAACCATTGACTCAATCGCACTGACACTCGTCACCAACAATTGCCTTATCTCTCCTATTGTTTTAAAACTTGTCCCACCAAAATCCGCTGGTTTTCACTGTTTATAGGACATAATGTTGTTATTCAATATTTAGCCTCTGCAATATTTCAGTCACTTCAACCGGAATATTTTTTAAACTAATTACTCTAACGCTACGAAACTCGACACTAACGTATGTTTTACTATTGTTAACGTTTTAAAACGCATCCCGTCAAAATCCCTCGGTAATTATGGTTTTTATGAATAATTTTGAGTATGACACATTTAATGTCATTTTGTCATACACACATTGTAACATATGAATTCAACCATTAATTCAATCGCACTGACACTCGTCACCGACAATTGCCTTATCTCTCCTATTGTTTTAAAACTTGTCCCACCAAAATCCGCTGGTTTTCACTGTTTATAGGACATAACGTTGTTATTGAATATTTAGCCTCTGCAATATTTCAGTCACTTCAACCGGAATATTTTTCAAACTAATTATTCTAACGCTACGAAACTCGACACTAACGTATGTTTTACTATTGTGAACGTTTTAAAATGCATCCCGTCAAAATCCCTCGGTAATTATGGTTTTTATGAATAATTTTGAGTGTGACACATTTAATGTCATTTTGTCATACACACAATGTAACATATCAATTAAACCATTGACTCAATCGCACTGGCACTCGTCACCAACAATTGCCTTATTTCTTCTATTGTTTTAAAACTTGTCCCACCAAAATCCGCTGGTTTTCACTGTTTATAGGACATAATGTTGTTATTCAATATTTATCCTCTGCAATTTTTCAGGCACTTCTACTGGAATATTTTTAAAACTAATTATTCTAACGATACGAAACTCGACACTAACGTATGTTTTACTATTGTTAACGTTTTAAAACGCATACCGTCAAAATCCCTCGGTAATTATGGTTTTTATGAATAATTTTGAGTGTGACACATTTAATGTCATTTTGTCATTCACACATTGTAACATATTAATTAAACCATTGACTCAATCGCACTGACACTCGTCACCGACAATTGCCTTATCTCTCCTATTGTTTTAAAACTTGTCCCACCAAAATCCGCTGGTTTTCACTGTTTATAGGACATAATGTTGTTATTCAATATTTAGCCTCTGCAATATTTCAGTCACTTCAACCGGAATATTTTTTAAACTAATTACTCTAACGCTACGAAACTCGACACTAACGTATGTTTTACTATTGTTAACGTTTTAAAACGCATCCCGTCAAAATCCCTCGGTAATTATGGTTTTTATGAATAATTTTGAGTATGACACATTTAATGTCATTATGTCATACACACATTGTAACATATTAATTCAACCATTGATTCAATCGCACTGACACTCGTCACCGACAATTGCCTTATTTCTCCTATTGTTTTAAAACTTGTCCCACCAAAATCCGCTGGTTTTCACTGTTTATAGGACATAATGTTGTTATTCATTATTTAGCCTGTGCAATATTTCAGTCACTTCAACTGGAATATTTTTTAAACTAATTACTCTAACGCTACGAAACTCGACACTAACGTATGTTTTACTATTGTTAACGTTTTAAAACGCATCCCGTCAAAATCCCTCGGTAATTATGGTTTTTATGAATAATTTTGAGTATGACACATTTAATGTCATTATGTCATACACACATTGTAACATATTAATTCAACCATTGATTCAATCGCACTGACACTCGTCACCGACAATTGCCTTATCTCTCCTATTGTTTTAAAACTTGTCCCACCAGAATCCGCTGGTTTTCACTGTCTATAGGACATAATGTTGTTATTCAATATTTAGCCTCTGCAATATTTCAGTCACTTCAACCGGAATATTTTTTAAACTAATTACTCTAACGCTACGAAACTCGACACTAATGTATGTTTTACTATTGTTAACGTTTTAGAACGCATCCCGTCAGAATCCCTCGGTAATTATGGTTTTTATGAATAATTTTGAATATCACAATTGGAATTTCATTTACTCAGCCACACAAATGTCTGCCGTTCCCTTATCAAAACTATGTTCTTTCACGGATTAACACCAGTTCACTTTTAAAACGAAGGAAGAGTTAATGCACGTATTCCTGACGAGTTTCATTGCACGACTCATTACAATTTCATTTATATCACATATTATGTAATCTCCAAGCCCTGATGCCACAACTGCACATATCAACATTCCCCCAATCATCATTCTATTCCCAAACTATCGCCATGGACTAACGCTTCCTTTGATACACTTCCTAAAACGCATACTCCAGTCAAGTTTTACAATTTCCGAACATCAAATAGCAATGTTATTCTGCATAATGCCCCGACAATTAAGACTTGTTTTCAAATTGCAAACTTCACCTATCATGATATCTCTCCTTGGGTATCGATTTCCATCACATACCTTTTCAAATGCTAAGAAAGGTAAACCACTTATTCCTGACCAGTTTAATTGCATAAAACAAACTAATTTCCATAATGACACAGTTTGTGTACTCTCGAAGCGTTGACAACATAACAGCTCATTCCAACATTTAACCATGAAAATTATATTTCCCTAACGACGCCCAGCCTTTAACTAATAACATGATCAGTAATTTATGGAAAGAATTAATGTATGAATTCACTGCATTACGCCCCACATTTCCCTATCGTTTGCCTTTCTTATCAGCAAACTCCTACACATCGGCCAACTTCAGCCTGAACAAACAAATGATGTATTGGTTGTATTTGCAATGCAACGACATAATTACCACATTCACATGAAAGTATGCACTACCAATTTCTTCGCGTTAACACATTTTCTCAGTCACACGCAATAACGGATTTATTTTCCGAATTTTTCCTCTGTCGCCTTCCAACACTTCACTTTGCGCCGCCTTTCTTCTACCATACATTTCACAAACACGGGGACAACATCGACACGGGGACTTCACTTGCACATTAGGGAACACTTGTCACAGTGTTTGCGACGAGTACCACTTCCACATTGCGTTTTAATACCTACAATTTTTACTCAAATTCCGTGAGGTTCTTGCGTGATGCAAGAATCCTAGCCGATAGTTCCGCAACTGCCACTAGGGCGCACCACCTCCCGAGACACGGTTCCGTGAAACGGCAGGCGATGAGTCCAGCATACGATACAATGTATTATACCATCCGAGAATGCCACGTTTAACCAAGAAATGTAACTAATTCCACGTCAATGAGTGCTGCGCTGTCATTACCCGTACGCCTGTGTTGTTGATTCTCGTCTTGCCTCGTTGCCAAGGTAATGGCGTATTGTTGATCGAGCATCGAAATTTCGTGCTTTCGCGAAAACGTACCGTGGGATGGTTAGGGAGATGTACCGTTGAACATCGATGGTATGATAACAATCTTCAAACCTTATCTTTTCTGAAAATGACCGTTATTAATTACTTGGGTAGTTTAAACTATTTCTAATAATTCAATGAAAAACCCTCTGCACGCCATCTCCCAATGGACACCGGGAAGCGGAAGCCGATTTCCATGCCTTTAGAGTATGTAATCCCGCTGTGATAACCGAGGATCGAAGGAAAATGTCGCGTGGCATGCAAATTAAAATTATTCCCAAACCTATTTCTCTCATTCACCACATATCGGAATCAACGAAACTCTCGCATTAGGGAATAAATTCCGAGGAAGTGATTGCAGTAATGACTGAAAATGGATTTTTCCCAAAGCCTTTCCTCTCCAACGCTACATTAATGTCACTCTTGAAACACGCGAATAAAATATGTAGAAAATATTTCACATAGTGACATTTCTTTCTCAAAAGAAATTTTCGCGGCATATTCCTGCTCTGCATTGCTCGCGGTAGGTGATTGAAAATATTTTTTTTAAACAAGTTGAAGAATAAAAGTAATGCCAACAGCACCCGGTATTCCCAGGCGGTCACCCGTCCAAGTACTATCCGGGCCCTACGTAGTTTAACTTCGGTGATCGAACGAGAACCGGTGAATTGTACGTGGTGTGGCCGTTGGCGAGTACATGACCGAATCCTCAAAAAGTTATCATGACTTGAGAATCGAAGGAAGATCTGGTTTCTTCGCGGTTGTATCTGCTTTTGTTTCTGTTGAATAGTTACCATTTCCAGACAACAGTCCCTTTATGCTTAAGCAATTCTCAATTCCGTTATATCTTTTGGTCCATCTTTGAAAATGTGTTTATGAAAAATGTCTTTCGTAACGGTGTGCTTGTTGGTGTAATGGCGATTCGTTTCAGCTTTAATCCATTGGTAAATGTCGCCTGTTGTTGTTTCGACTGTTTAATGATCGATGTAACGCAAGGGATGCATTTACTTCTTCAAAGAAATTTTCTGGCAAAAGATGATTATGTAATGCGTAACGAGGGAATTAATTTGAGAAAGATAATTCTTGTCGTTCCAATTTCTTCATCTACATTTTCCGGACTTGACGGTGTTATGCTCTTTGTTGGTTAAGCAATGTGTAAAAAATCGTTTTCACCATTCTTGGAACAAAAAATGTTTTTCCCTACATTCATACATTTTTCTTTATGTCATTTATCTATCTCCCAATGCCAACACACTGCCACGGAGACAGGAATTCGTGGTTTTACTCCGAGTTATATTACGGAATAGGAAATTATTATCCTTCCTCGCTTATCGCGCTTCACTCTTTTTCCCAATTGCGATTATGAGGTGGCATTACTGCCCCTGTGATGCGAACCGATTTCGTAACATTTACGTGGAGGAATGACGAACGATAGTGCGCCCCTTCAAAAAAACTGTCCGTTGGCAGGGAGCCGACCTCGATTCAAAGTTCTCCCCTACCGACACTTGCTTACGTCACACGCTGCCGCTTCTCGGTCGGGGAGACGTACCTTCCCCCACCACCATTTCCGACCGTGGGAACAAGAGTCCCCTTCATGTTCCCATACAGGCGGGCGACTGGCATTTGCTTTCGTGAAACGTATGCCCGACGGAAATATTTCCAACCCTAAAATTTCACTTGCGCTATGGAAACACTTCATTGGACGTGTACACCGATCATTGATTGATAAATTCCTCGACATGACTATTGCGTGAAAGTAATGAAAGTGTACTGTTGACGAAGGAACGGTATACATTGAGCGTTTTTTCTTTTTTTCAAGTATTACACGTTATCTCGAAGCCTTGCAAAACCCTACTTCCATTAATGGCAGTCGATTACCTTTCCAACATTTTTAATGGTGCTATGCCATGAAAGTATGTGTTGCTGTCATTGGAGTGATTATCCTCGCCTGCAAGTCTTTCGATACGGCAGGTATTGAATGATGCCATGAATAGAAAACACTTACTCACTTTTTACGTCGACGGGAAACAAACGAAGGAGGCCATTGCGTCTTTTGAAAAATTCGCCCGTTGGAACTTCTTTTTTTCTTCCCGGCGTCCCCTGCCCCACTCGCTGCGTTTAGGTTCGTGGTGGGGGGAACCCGTCCCCCACCACCCGGATCCAAGCGTGGGAACTACCCCACACACGGGTTCCCAGGAAAGTTGTCTTCGTTGACCCAAGAATTTCCCCACCCCCGGATTCTTTCCACGTGGCGGTACTTCGCACGAAGAGAGAGTGCGTTACATAAAATTTGTGGACGAATAAAACTTTGAAACGGTATGGAGGGAAATGTTTATAACTGACTGCACGAAATGGATTACGTCGCACTGGTTTTTTCTGAAACAGTCTTCATCAATGAATTAGAGAATGAGGGATACAAATACATCTTCCACTAAGGACGCTGAATAATCTGATTCGCCAAGTAATACTTTCCAACTGCAACGAAAGAAAATGCTCGTGACGAGGGAGCATAATTTTAGACGATTCCGGCATTTAACGCGACTCCGGTGTGTATGGAAAAGGTGTTTGCGATATTCCGTGTCCACCACGGCTAAAAATTTATTTCAAAGTCACGGGGGACTGCATTGGGAATGATGCATCACATTTTAGAATTTTCTTTCATTCCCGTGATTTAATGAAGGGGGAAAATAGGCGCTCTGGGATTTTCTCACCCGCGCGGTTACCCGAAGGAATGTTTCTTATTTCAGTAGCCGCCTTTCCGTCGGCCGATGTGCGCAGAGAAAGTCTGTGAATCGCCGGGAGAAGCACGCCGCACCATCTAGCGGCGGCGGCGGAACCATACTCAGACAGTTCGCAGCCAAGTGCGAAATAGGCGACCAGCTTGTTATTAGTTAATTTATGGTATATTAATACGAGACGCAGTCATTCACTAGTAACCGAAGAAGGGGAGAATATCAATAACATTCTCGCTTTTTCTGCATTTCCCTTGCAAACCATTCCTAATTAACATGCTGAAGTAACACAATGGCAAGAATGGTTTCCAATGCGGTGCACGAAAAAAAATTATGTTAGAATTATGGAGTTATGACTAAATTTATCAAAGTTTTCGGTTCACGAGGGACATCAAAATATTGGTAGAAATCAGCAAAGGATTTGGGGTAAAGTGTATGAAATTGGATTGCTATTTGTCAACTTACAGGCCACAGAATTTTTTTTCCCGTGTCTTATATGTCTTCGGGAGGCAATTTATATTAAGCAGACAACATTCCCCTATTAATAAAAATTAGCAGTACTTGCAAGAAGTGGCATTTTTGATAAGCGAATTCCATGATTTTCCACCGTTGGTTGCTATGTTACGTCGCACGTAACGTTGAAAGAATTAGCGATGCAAAGTTTCCATTATTTGCTGTACTCGCGTTACGTCTTGCATTGAAATGTTTATGTGTAGCAAACAGCCAACAGGAAACCAAATAACTTCGTTACTAAGGGTAACTATATCGTTCAGCGCTCAAGCGAAACTGCTCAATGTCACGAAAAGCTTTCCAAATAATTGAGTTATGCTTTGAAAATCATTGTGGAAGAGACGAGTGTGTTCATTAACATATACTCAAGGCAGAAGGCACGGAAATTTATTGCTATGGATTAAGTCGTTCCGTGCGTTTTAATACAGTGTAGAGAAATGTGGATTGCCTACTCATAAGATATTAATTAATCGGTTCTCTCCCTTTACTGACTAAATGTACGGCTATACTCCGAAACTCTGCGAACTTTTCTCGTGTACTGCGAATATGTACAACTATGGGAGTTCGGTTTAAGGATAAGTCGTTGACACTGGCAGACAGTGACGATATCACTTATTGAGAAGAGGAAGGATATTTGACGTATGTAGGGTGCAATCGAGGAAGGAAAGTAGACCTGACTACTCACGAGGAATAATTAATTCGCATAAGGAAATTCTTCGATCGCTCGCGAAAGGATGTAATTTCCGCTTCACTCCGATGGCAAAGAGACTGGAGAACGATTGTCATTCACCGTGGCATGCAAAAATGTAGTAAGAACTTACGGTACCGTTAGGGAAAATGTAAAAATTGAATCGTGGACAACTGCGGGCAGCAACTCGGGCACGAAACATTTTCAGAGTAGGAAGGAACGGTGACAAACAGTTAAATCGCTCACGCATTCGTCGCGGAATCGATATGCTAATGAAATGGTCCGGTATTTACGGCTAATCAATGAATCACTTCTAATCACCTAACCTAAGGTATAACCGAGCCGAGTTCTTTCCCCGCTTATCCGTGTTATCGCGACGAGCACCTACGTCCGAGATGTTCTCTGCCTCGCGGCCCCCCTGCCCTGCACCCGCGATGCCGAGAATCGTCAGCCGCACGGAGTGTATTCCTGCCTGGAGTCGAAGCGGTCCGCTCCCTCCGAACGCCGAAATGAAATGCAAATCGCGGGCGGAGGAAAGACACCGCTTGACAGTCGTCACTTCACTGGCAGATGATCATTTACGAGGCGGTCGTGTTCCGATCATGTACGTTTAAACGATACTGTGTTTGATGAATGGATTATTTACATATATTCCGTGCTTCGCGTCGTTGGAATACAGTGCGGTGTTTCATTGTTGTAAATGACAACATTTGTTTTTCCGCATTTCACGACAATTGACCGCGGATGAGTCGATAAATCATTCATCGTGGCTAGCGTTCGCATATTTGCGCCGAGTCGCAATCCGGGATAGAAATCCCACCGAGAGACGATATTTCAAATTCCGCTCTGGACGTCCACGGCGAGCGACTGCGAAAAGGCCTCCCGCGCCATCTGTCGGCGGATTCTGAATTACTACTCGATCAGCGGTAGCTGTCGTGAGAAGACGACGCGAATAATTTATTATCAGTTATAATTAGTCCATGTTTATCAGTGGTTAATCACATAACGCCGGTTATGTAGTGTTCTTTGTGACGCACAGCAAACGCGAGGAAATGAGTGAAAGTGTCTGTGTCGATGGATGTATAGGAAAAGTGAGTGAAATGCACGAGAATCAATAGTGTGATGAAAACAGCGATTCTGATAGCCGTGCAG
>NW_025791715.1:0-55217 GCF_921293095.1 Ischnura elegans
CTTGGAGACACTTCACTCTTATTTCTTTTAGTTCTATAGACCTTTTAAGCGTCTCCTGTCAAAATTCGCCTTGAATTACCTAATGCTACATATTTGTCCATTATACTGAGTTGAAAAATTTCACGCGAAAAATCTGACCGTTATAACTCTTGAGCTACAGTTTTAACCATGAGTCGAATCGCTCCCAAACTCTGCACGCATGTACTACACATAATTGTGATCGTTTTAAGACATATTTCGCCGAAATCCGTCGGTAATTATCCTATATATGGCAAAATAAGGTTTTGGGTCAAAATCCCTTCACGCTATACCCCAATACATATAAAACCACGGTTATCTCTGGAACTATAAATTCAATCGCTTGGAGACACTTCACTCTTATTTCTTTTAGTTCTATAGACCTTTTAAGCGTCTCCTGTCAAAATTCGCCTTGAATTACCTAATGCTACATATTTGTCCATTATACTGAGTTGAAAAATTTCACGCGAAAAATCTGACCGTTATAACTCTTGAGCTACAGTTTTAACCATGAGTCGCATCGCTCCCAAACTCTGCACGCATGTACTACACATAATTGTGATCGTTTTAAGACATATTTCGCCGAAATCCGTCGGTAATTATCCTATATATGGCAAAATAAGGTTTTGGGTCAAAATCCCTTCACGCTATACCCCAATACATATAAAACCACGGTTATCTCTGGAACTATAAATTCAATCGCTTGGAGACACTTCACTCTTATTTCTTTTAGTTCTATAGACCTTTTAAGCGTCTCCTGTCAAAATTCGCCTTGAATTACCTAATGCTACATATTTGTCCATTATACTGAGTTGAAAAATTTCACGCGAAAAATCTGACCGTTATAACTCTTGAGCTACAGTTTTAACCATGAGTCGCATCGCTCCCAAACTCTGCACGCATGTACTACACATAATTGTGATCGTTTTAAGACATATTTCGCCGAAATCCGTCGGTAATTATCATATATATGGCAAAATAAGGTTTTGGGTCAAAATACCTTCACGCTATGCCCCAATACATATAAAACCACGGTTATCTCTGGAACTATAAAATCAATCGCTTGGAGACACTTCACTCTTATTTCTTTTAGTTCTATAGACCTTTTAAGCGTCTCCTGTCAAAATTCGCCTTGAATTACCTAATGCTACATATTTGTCCATTATACTGAGTTGAAAAATTTCACGCGAAAAATCTGACCGTTATAACTCTTGAGCTACAGTTTTAACCATGAGTCGCATCGCTCCCAAACTCTGCACGCATGTACTACACATAATTGTGATCGTTTTAAGACATATTTCGCCGAAATCCGTCGGTAATTATCCTATATATGGCAAAATAAGGTTTTGGGTCAAAATTTCGTCGTACCATATGGTTCAAACGCAAATCTGATGATATCGTAGGATCTAATAATGCTATCGTTTTCAAACTCAATGCACTTATTTATGATAGTACTATGAAGCTTTTAATAGCCTCACCTCAATATCCCTCCATGATTACTGATTGTAAACATACATTTTGAATTTTACAAGTGAAAAATTCCATTTCTCAACCACATACCTCTCAGATATTTCCTAAACTACTCAAACCTCTGTGCCTAAACTCACTCACTACGATTAGATACTCACAATATTTTGGACGTTTTAAATTTAGTTTGAACCAAATCCGTTGATAATTAAGCATTCTAGCACCAAATCAAATATAATCAAATTGTGTCCATTCCAAGGGTTATTGCTTTTGGCTCCAAGGTGAATGGATGGCTTCATATACACTAGTTTCTATAACATTTTAGTGGTGATAGCACAATTTTATATCATAAATGTATAAAGAACTTGATATCTCAGCTCTTTCCATGCATGTAGACATCATCACAAGGAATTTTAGTGGCAGACTTTGAGAAACATGCATACACTGATTTGGTCTTATACTTAAACGATCCATTCTCCTCATATACATCCTGCAGGATTTAACGAGAACCTGTCCTTTAATACACTTTGCAGACAATGCTTTAGAACCTTAATGTAATTTTTCTTTGATTAATCTGGCTTTGATGTTCCTTGAGTCTTCAGGTGCATGGGTCCAAATTATCTCCTTTAATTAAGACTCCAATGTTTGGAATAAATTCAAAAATTTTCAGGATAAAGTATCGTTTCTTTTTTACCATAATAAAATATTCAAACCTGAAATTGGAGAACTAAGTATTGGTTACCAAATTGGCACTCTTATGTATTAACCTGGGGTAAATAAACAGCCACCACTGATTGTATATTTTTGACACTGAATTAGAGATTCCATGGGCTATGAAAATCTTACCCTACAGCCTGAGGAAAAAATATTGCTTTCAATGGTAATTCTCGGAATCAAATACATGGCCATTGCTTATGCTGTATAACACAGTGTGTTTTTGCTTGCCATAGGTGAATAAATTGTGTAACATGTGAGTGAGTGAGCTTTCTGACCAGAAAATATTTCAGCCTAGACGCCACAAGGGAAAAAAGAAGTTCGGTAGCTTGATATGGGCTGGATTTGGCAGCTTCAAAGAGTCAACCTTGACATGGTAAGGAAAACTCAAACTTGACATGAGTTAACATGCTATGTGGGTCGTATGGTGGCTGATGTAAATTAGAATAGCAAGAAACATTTCACAAACAAAGTTTGCAATATCAATCATTGATTGGTTCTATAATGTTTTTGGCATTAATGCACGTCTAGATTCTATATTTCCCATCAATTATTTAAGTCAGTTTAATGACTGTAATATAACCACGCAAGTTTTCGGCGTGGTGTACTCGAATTTTGTTTAAATTAATTATTTCCTGCAGTTAACTCAATCAAGACCGTTACTATTCACTTGATCACACTTTACTGTTGAATAATTAGAAGAATAAGTGATCCGGTAACCTATTTTTAATCGTGAAAACTATTTTTTAAAGTGGTCGTAACGCCAAAACATCCGAATTTTTCGTAATGTTCTCATACCCTCTACAAACAGCTGATTTCATAAATGAGCTTTTCGATGCGTATCATTATTACAGCCAAGGTTTAATATGATTTTTAAAAGTAAATAAAGCGAGTATTTATAATTACGAGTCAATATTCCGTTAAACACAGAAAAATATATGAAATGGTTATGTAAACTGCTACCCAAGTTTTTCATACTGGGAGAGGCGGAGCTTAGCAGTGGAATTCGGCAGTGTCTTGTTTCTCGTTCGGGGCCAGAACGTCGGATTACCGGGGTCAAAATAGCATCCGTTCTCATATCACGAGATTAATACGTTTTCGTTCCCATTCGTGGATTATTCGGCTATCCCGATCGATTGGACGTTAGTTTTTATTTTTACGAATGACGAATTTATCCATTATATGTCTTTTTCGTCGGGGTTATCAAACTAATGAAAGCAGTACTTCCAAGAGCAGGAACCGTCTGCTAACAGCGACATTATTATGTCTCAAGAAAAACTTTCGGCGGAGAAAATTCTCTGCAACTAGTATTAAATAAATGCCTTTGATGTTTTTCTACTGATTACGTGTTATAATTGCATGTCTACACTGGAGTTTAGTAATGATGTAGTCGAGTTCCTCGATTTGATGATTGCGTGATAGAATTGATTTAGTACCGTGACGAAGAAACTACATGTGATGCATTATATTTGGCTTCAGTTGATTGCTCTCTTTCCTATTCTCTCATCTCTGATGTTCACCATAAAACTTACAGCATGTAACGTGTTTCGTAGTCCAGAAACTCACGCCGCACCGTACCGATTTTGAAAAAAAAATTATAATGCAGTAGTGGTTGCCTTCTCCTAACTTCAAACTCTAAGGCGATAATATGCTATACCGTCGAGACAGAAATGTAATTCTTATCTTTGTCAACACCATACAACGTGTGTGTACGACAATCACTTGGTTTCAGATTTTTAATCCCACAATGTACACTAAATTCCTGTCCTAAGTTTACTCCGAAATGCAGGTTCATAAATACAAGGCCATTGAAGTCAACAACTGTGAGGGAATTAAAATCACAGTTCAATCATGGGCCTAATCATCAAACAAGAGATTTCTTAGGAGGAGCAATGACAAAATGTTTATGAAGTAAGGTTCATTTGTTATGCAGGTTCATAAATACAAGGCCATTGAAGTCAAAAACTGTGAGGGAATTAAAATCATAGTTCAATCATGGGCCTGATCATGAAACAAGATATTTCTCAGGAGGAGCAATGATAAAATGTTTATGAAGTAAGGTTCGTTTGGCTTGCAGGTTCACAAATACAAATCCATTGAAGTCAACAACAGCAAGGAAATTAAAATCACAGTTCAATCATGGGCCTAATCAGCAAACAAGAGATTTCTTAGGAGGAGCAATGACAAAATGTTTATGAAGTAAGGTTCAGTTGTTATGCAGGTTCATAAATACAAGGCCATTGAAGTCAACAACTGTGAGGGAATTAAAATCATAGTTCAATCATGGGCCTAATCATCAAACAAGAGATTTCTTAGGAGGAGCAATGACAAAATGTTTATGAAGTAAGGTTCAGTTGGCATGCAGGTTCATAAATACAAGGCCATTGAAGTCAACAACTGTGAGGGAATTAAAATCACAGTTCAATCATGGGCCTAATCATCAAACAAGAGATTTCTTAGGAGGAGCAATGACAAAATGTTTATGAAGTAAGGTTCAGTTGGCATACAGGTTCATAAATACAAGGCCATTGAAGTAAACAACTGTAATGGAATTAAAATCACAGTTCAATCATGGGCCTAATCATCAAACAAGAGATTTCTTAGGAGGAGCAATGACAAAATGTTTATGAAGTAAGGTTCATTTGTTATGCAGGTTCATAAATACAAGGCCATTGAAGTCAAAAACTGTGAGGGAATTAAAATCATAGTTCAATCATGGGCCTGATCATGAAACATGATATTTCTTAGGAGGAGCAATGACAAAATGTTTATGAAGTAAGGTTCAGTTGGCATGCAGGTTCATAAATACAAGGCCATTGAAGTCAACAACTGTGAGGGAATTAAAATCACAGTTCAATCATGGGCCTAATCATCAAACAAGAGATTTCTTAGGAGGAGCAATGACAAAATGTTTATGAAGTAAGGTTCAGTTGGCATACAGGTTCATAAATACAAGGCCATTGAAGTAAACAACTGTAATGGAATTAAAATCACAGTTCAATCATGGGCCTAATCATCAAACAAGAGATTTCTTAGGAGGAGAAATGACAAAATGTTTATGAAGTAAGGTTCATTTGTTATGCAGGTTCATAAATACAAGGCCATTGAAGTCAAAAACTGTGAGGGAATTAAAATCATAGTTCAATCATGGGCCTGATCATGAAACATGATATTTCTTAGGAGGAGCAATGATAAAATGTTTATGAAGTAAGGTTCAGTTGGCATGCAGGTTCACAAATACAAATCCATTGAAGTCAACAACAGCAAGGAAATTAAAATCACAGTTCAATCATGGGCCTAATCAGCAAACAAGAGATTTCTTAGGAGGAGCAATGACAAAATGTTTATGAAGTAAGGTTCAGTTGTTATGCAGGTTCATAAATACAAGGCCATTGAAGTCAACAACTGTGAGGGAATTAAAATCATAGTTCAATCATGGGCCTAATCATCAAACAAGAGATTTCTTAGGAGGAGCAATGACTAAATGTTTATGAAGTAAGGTTCAGTTGGCATGCAGGTTCATAAATACAAGGCCATTGAAGTCAACAACTATGAGGGAATTAAAATCACAGTTCAATCATGGGCCTAATCATCAAACAAGAGATTTCTTAGGAGGAGCAATGACAAAATGTTTATGAAGTAAGGTTCAGTTGGCATACAGGTTCATAAATACAAGGCCATTGAAGTCAACAACTGTGAGGGAATTAAAATCACAGTTCAATCATGGGCCTAATCATCAAACAAGAGATTTCTTAGGAGGAGCAATGACAAAATGTTTATGAAGTAAGGTTCAGTTGGCATGCAGGTTCATAAATACAAGGCCATTGAAGTCAACAACAGCAAGGAAATTAAAATCACAGTTCAATCATGGGCCTAATCAGCAAACAAGAGATTTCTTAGGAGGAGCAATGACAAAATGTTTATGAAGTAAGGTTCAGTTGTTATGCAGGTTCATAAATACAAGGCCATTGAAGTCAACAACTGTGAGGGAATTAAAATCATAGTTCAATCATGGGCATAATCATCAAACAAGAGATTTCTTAGGAGGAGCAATGACAAAATGTTTATGAAGTAACGTTCAGTTGGCATGCAGGTTCATAAATACAAGGCCATTGAAGTCAACAACTGTGAGGGAATTAAAATCACAGTTCAATCTTGGGCCTAATCATCAAAAAAGAGATTTCTTAGGAGGAGCAATGACAAAATGTTTATGAAGTAAGGTTCAGTTGGCATGCAGGTTCATAAATACAAGGCCATTGAAGTCAACAACTGTGAGGGAATTAAAATCACAGTTCAATCATGGGCCTAATCATCAAACAAGAGATTTCTTAGGAGGAGCAATGACAAAATGTTTATGAAGTAAGGTTCAGTTGGCATACAGGTTCATAAATACAAGGCCATTGAAGTAAACAACTGTAATGGAATTAAAATCACAGTTCAATCATGGGCCTAATCATCAAACAAGAGATTTCTTAGGAGGAGAAATGACAAAATGTTTATGAAGTAAGGTTCATTTGTTATGCAGGTTCATAAATACAAGGCCATTGAAGTCAAAAACTGTGAGGGAATTAAAATCATAGTTCAATCATGGGCCTGATCATGAAACATGATATTTCTTAGGAGGAGCAATGATAAAATGTTTATGAAGTAAGGTTCAGTTGGCATGCAGGTTCACAAATACAAATCCATTGAAGTCAACAACCGCAAGGAAATTAAAATCACAGTTCAATCATGGGCCTAATCAGCAAACAAGAGATTTCTTAGGAGGAGGAATGACAAAATGTTTATGAAGTAAGGTTCAGTTGTTATGCAGGTTCATAAATACAAGGCCATTGAAGTCAACAACTGTGAGGGAATTAAAATCATAGTTCAATCATGGGCCTAATCATCAAACAAGAGATTTCTTAGGAGGAGCAATGACTAAATGTTTATGAAGTAAGGTTCAGTTGGCATGCAGGTTCATAAATACAAGGCCATTGAAGTCAACAACTATGAGGGAATTAAAATCACAGTTCAATCATGGGCCTAATCATCAAACAAGAGATTTCTTAGGAGGAGCAATGACAAAATGTTTATGAAGTAAGGTTCAGTTGGCATACAGGTTCATAAATACAAGGCCATTGAAGTCAACAACTGTGAGGGAATTAAAATCACAGTTCAATCATGGGCCTAATCATCAAACAAGAGATTTCTTAGGAGGAGCAATGACAAAATGTTTATGAAGTAAGGTTCAGTTGGCATGCAGGTTCATAAATACAAGGCCATTGAAGTCAACAACAGCAAGGAAATTAAAATCACAGTTCAATCATGGGCCTAATCAGCAAACAAGAGATTTCTTAGGAGGAGCAATGACAAAATGTTTATGAAGTAAGGTTCAGTTGTTATGCAGGTTCATAAATACAAGGCCATTGAAGTCAACAACTGTGAGGGAATTAAAATCATAGTTCAATCATGGGCATAATCATCAAACAAGAGATTTCTTAGGAGGAGCAATGACAAAATGTTTATGAAGTAACGTTCAGTTGGCATGCAGGTTCATAAATACAAGGCCATTGAAGTCAACAACTGTGAGGGAATTAAAATCACAGTTCAATCATGGGCCTAATCATCAAAAAAGAGATTTCTTAGGAGGAGCAATGACAAAATGTTTATGAAGTAAGGTTCAGTTGGCATGCAGGTTCATAAATACAAGGCCATTGAAGTCAACAACTGTGAGGGAATTAAAATCACAGTTCAATCATGGGCCTAATCATCAAACAAGAGATTTCTTAGGAGGAGCAATGACAAAATGTTTATGAAGTAAGGTTCAGTTGGCATGCAGGTTCATAAATACAAGGCCATTGAAGTCAACAACTGTGAGGGAATTAAAATCATAGTTCAATCATGGGCCTGATCATGAAACAAGATATTTCTTAGGTGGAGCAATGATAAAATGTTTATGAAGTAAGGTTCAGTTGGCATGCAGGTTCACAAATACAAGGCCAATGAAGTCAACAACTGTGAGGGAATTAAAATCACAGTTCAATCATGGGCCTAATCAGCAAACAAGAGATTTCTTAGGAGGAGCAATGACAAAATGTTTATGAAGTAAGGTTCAGTTGGCATGCAGGTTCATAAATACAAGGCCATTGAAGTCAACAACTGTGAGGGAATTAAAATCATAGTTCAATCATGGGCCTAATCATCAAACAAGAGATTTCTTAGGAGGAGCAATGACAAAATGTTTATGAAGTAAGGTTCAGTTGGCATGCAGGTTCATAAATACAAGGCCATTGAAGTCAACAACTGTGAGGGAATTAAAATCACAGTTCAATCATGGGCCTAATCATCAAACAAGAGATTTCTTAGGAGGAGCAATGACAAAATGTTTATGAAGTAAGGTTCGGTTGGCATGCAGGTTCATAAATACAAGGCCATTGAAGTCAACAACTGTGAGGGAATTAAAATCACAGTTCAATCATGGGCCTAATCATCAAACAAGAGATTTCTTAGGAGGAGTAATGACAAAATGTTTATGAAGTAAGGTTCAGTTGGCATGCAGGTTCACAAATACAAATCCATTGAAGTCAACAACTGTGAGGGAATTAAAATCATAGTTCAATCATGGGCCTGATCATGAAACAAGATATTTCTTAGGAGGAGCAATGATAAAATGTTTATGAAGTAAGGTTCAGTTGGCATGCAGGTTCACAAATACAAATCCATTGAAGTCAACAACAGCAAGGAAATTAAAATCACAGTTCAATCATGGGCCTAATCAGCAAACAAGAGATTTCTTAGGAGCAATGACAAAATGTTTATGAAGTAAGGTTCAGTTGGCATGCAGGTTCACAAATACAAATCCATTGAAGTCAACAACAGCAAGGAAATTAAAATCACAGTTCAATCATGGGCCTAATCAGCAAACAAGAGATTTCTTAGGAGGAGCAATGACAAAATGTTTATGAAGTAAGGTTCAGTTGTTATGCAGGTTCATAAATACAAGGCCATTGAAGTCAAAAACTGCGAGGGAATTAAAATCATAGTTCAATCATGGGCCTGATTATGAAACAAGTGATTTCTTAGGAGGAGCAATGATAAAATGTTTATGAAGTAAGGTTCAGTTGGCATGCAGGTTCACAAATACAAATCCATTGAAGTCAACAACAGCAAGGAAATTAAAATCACAGTTCAATCATGGGCCTAATCAGCAAACAAGAGATTTCTTAGGAGGAGCAATGATAAAATGTTTATGAAGTTAGGTTCAGTTGGTATGCAGGTTCAGTTTTCGGCGTGGTGTACTCGAATTTTGTTTAAATTAATTATTTCCTGCAGTTAACTGAATCAAGACCGTTACTTTTCACTTGATCACACTTTAATGTTGCATAATTAGAAGAATAAGTGATCCGGTAACCTATTTTTAATCGTGAAAACTATTTTTTAAAGTGGTCGTAACGCCAAAACATCCGTTTTTGCAACCTCAGCTAGTCGATTGCTTTGATAATATGTTTCCGTCAGTCTATTCATACCATAATGTTAAAAAATCACTTGTTCACACTCTACTCTTGAGAAAACTTAAGAATACCGATTCGATTACTGCATTTTGTTATGACGAAAACGTAAATCAGAAAGTCACTACGACAGATCACGACAAGAATATATTGGCTGATTTCTGCTTTGCCTGTATATCGATGTCGTTGTAATAATCTCGGTGGATGCATAAAATTTTTTAAAAATTGCTTAACCCTAGATTTTTATAACCACCAGTCTGAATTATTCGTAATGTTCTCATACCCTCTACAAACAGCTGATTTCATAAATGAGCTTTTCGATGCGTATCATTATTACAGCCAAGATTTATTATGATTTTTAAAAGTAAATAAAGCGAGTATTTATAATTACGAGTCAATATTCCGTTAAACACAGAAAAATATATGAAATGGTTATGTAAACTGCTACCCCAGTTTTTCATACTGGGAGAGGCGGAGCTTAGCAGTGGAATTCGGCAGTGTCTTGTTTCTCGTCCGGGGCCCGAACGTCGGATTACCGGGGTCAAAATAGCATCCGTTCTCATATCACGAGATTAATACGTTTTCGTTCCCATTCGTGGATTATTCGGCTATCCCGATAGATTGGACGTTAGTTTTTATTTTTCCGAATGACGAATTTATCCATTATATGTCTTTGTCGTCGGGGTTAACAAACTAATGAAAGCAGTACTTCCAAGAGCAGGCACCGTCTGCTAACAGCGACATTATTATGTCTCAAGAAAAAGTTTCGGCGGTGAAAATTCTCTGCAACTAGTATTAAATAAATGCCTTTGATGTTTTTCTACTGATTACGTGTTATAATTGCATGTCTACACTGGAGTTTAGTACTGATGTAGTCGAGTTCCTCGATTTGATGATTGCGTGATAGAATTGATTTAGTACCGTGACGAAGAAACTACATGTGATGCATTATATTTGGCTTCAGTTGATTGCTCTCTTTCCTATTCTCTCATCTCTGATGTTCACCATAAAACTTACAGCATGTAACGTGTTTCGTAGTCCAGAAACTCACGCCGCACCGTACCGATTTTGAAAAAAAAATTATAATGCAGTACTGGTTGCCTTCTCCTAACTTCAAACTCTAAGGCGATAATATGCTATACTGTCGAGACAGAAATGTAATTCTTATCTTTGTCAACACCATACAACGTGTGTGTACGACAATCACTTGGTTTCAGATTTTTAATCCCACAATGTACACTAAATTCCTGTCCTCAAGTTTACTCCGAAATGCCACGCCGAGCAGTCGAGATGACGGAAAAAGCCGTTTATTTAACACAAAGTGGCCACCAAGCAATGTTTTACGTGTTTTTTCACATCAAAACACATTCTAGAACAAGATACACAGCAATTCGGATTTTTAAATACCATGTTATTCGGGAAATCCGTGTAAAACTTTGTAGTTGAGTCGTGGACGTGAAAGAGTTGTAACGGTGACATTTGAAAATTTTTTCCGACCACTTTAGTACGTGCTGGATGCTTGAAATTCATCCTCAATACGTGTTATGTGGTGCTCTTTTGGAATCCGAAAGAAAAACGGAGACTTTTGCCATACTTCTTGATTTATAAATGAAAGACGCGTGAATATGCGCGAAATGGTGGTTCCGACGACCTTTTAATAATTTTTAAAAATAGGAAGGATGCGTGCTGGGGTGTCGAAATTCATAGGACATGAGCGTTTAGTAATGCAAATTGCGAATTTAAAAGATACTGGACGAAAATCGGCCTAGTAGGAGGGAAATAAAATGGAAAGTGACGTTTCCAAGTGTCCCAAAGAAAAGTGGTGGGGGTAATGTTTAAAAAATTCACCGTGGCCAGAGTTTTGCAGATATTTGAAAAATACCAACAGGGTCGTGTTCCTAAGGCATTTAGCTAAAGGTTTTGTGAAAATGGGGTCGAAATTCGGAAGGAGTAAAATTTGCGCACTTGTCTTCCGTCGTGGAAAAAAACCGAGTCAGCCGCTATGGTGAACTAACTCGATTTTTTGGATGACTCGATGTTCGAAGTACAGTACTGCGTTTGGGGTACTTCCGGAGTACTTAAAAATCTGAAACCAGACGGAAAAGGTGGGGGGTGTTCTGGGATGAGGAAGACGTCGAGAAATGGTGTGAAAAAAAATTATTTCAGGAAATAAAAGGGAAAATGTGGATCACAATTGTCGCAATGGAAAAACGTAAAAGAGGCGGCCTGCGGGTTATGGTGGACTTGAAAAATATGTGGCCGAGTGATTGTCGGAGAGGAGAAAATCGACCGGGTTACCACAAATGTGGTTTTCGGGTGGGAGAAGCCGTTCTTCAGATTAAGGCCGTTGAAAATTCGTAAACGATATGCGCTTGGAGGCGTACAGCAGTGAGTCAGAGTGAGAGAGGATAATACGACCTTTTGCGGGAATCGATAGCGATTTCTCGACATGAATTTGCATGGACATCCATTGCTGGGAAGAGTGATATAGATGGTGAAATGCAACGACAAACCAATAAGTGCTGGAGATGGTGGGTGAGGATGGAAAGTTTTACAATGAGATACGAAGGAGATTAAGGTATGGATTTAGCGAGTAATTACTGGAGATGCATTGTTGGGAGGAGTCGTTTAGATGGTGAAATGTAACGACAAACAAGGAAGTGCTGGACATGGTGGGTGAGGATAGAAAGTTTTACAATGAGATGCGAAGGAGATTAAGGTATGGATTTAGCGAGTAATTACTGGAGATGCATTGTTGGGAGGAGTCGTTTAGATGGTGAAATGTAACGACAAACAAGGAAGTGCTGGACATGGTGGGTGAGGATAGAAAGTTTTACAATGAGATGCGAAGGAGATTAAGGTATGGATAGTGGAGTTGCATTGTTTGAAAGAGTGATATAGATGGTGAAATGCAACGACAAACCAATAAGTGCTGGAGATGGTGGGTGAGGATGGAAAGTTTTACAATGAGATGCGAAGGAGATTAAGGTATGGATTTAGCGAGTAATTACTGGAGATGCATTGTTGGGAGGAGTCGTTTAGATGGTGAAATGTAACGACAAACAAGGAAGTGCTGGACATGGTGGGTGAGGATAGAAAGTTTTACAATGAGATGCGAAGGAGATTAAGGTATGGATTTAGCGAGTAATTACTGGAGATGCATTGTTGGGAGGAGTCGTTTGGATGGTGAAATGTAACGACAAACAAGGAAGTGCTGGACATGGTGGGTGAGGATAGAAAGTTTTACAATGAGATGCGAAGGAGATTAAGGTATGGATTTAGCGAGTAATTACTGGAGATGCATTGTTGGGAGGAGTCGTTTGGATGGTGAAATGTAACGACAAACAAGGAAGTGCTGGACATGGTGGGTGAGGATAGAAAGTTTTACAATGAGATGCGAAGGAGATTAAGGTATGGATAGTGGAGTTGCATTGTTTGAAAGAGTGATATAGATGGTGAAATGCAACGACAAACCAATAAGTGCTGGAGATGGTGGGTGAGGATGGAAAGTTTTACAATGAGATGCGAAGGAGATTAAGGTATGGATTTAGCGAGTAATTACTGGAGATGCATTGTTGGGAGGAGTCGTTTAGATGGTGAAATGTAACGACAAACAAGGAAGTGCTGGACATGGTGGGTGAGGATAGAAAGTTTTACAATGAGATGCGAAGGAGATTAAGGTATGGATAGTGGAGTTGCATTGTTTGAAAGAGTGATATAGATGGTGAAATGTAATGACAAACGAAGAAGTGCTTGACGTGGTGGGTGAGGATAGAATCTCCTTGTAATATATTGCCATCAATGGCACTGTTTTCATCATCTTGTCCTCTCTTAGCGCTCGTTCCATCAATACATTCAATCTCCTCTGTATCTCCTGTAGAAGCTGCCACTCGTAACCCACCATGTCCTGCACTTCATACCTCCTCGTAACATATTGCCATCTAAAGCACTGTTTGCATCATTCCATCTTCTCTTAGCTCGATATTTCAAATTCCGCTGTGGACGTCCACGGCGAGCGACTGCGAAAAGGCTCCCCCGCGCCATCTATCGGCGGAATCCGAATTACTACTCGATCACTCTTGCAGCGGTAGCCGTCGTGAGAAGACGACGCGAATAATTAATATCAGTTATAATTATTGCATGTTTATCAGCGGTTACTGACATAACGCCGGTTCTATAGTGTTCTTCGTCAGGCGTCGTTGGTTATTCTTAACGTTCCTTTCGTGGGAATGTAATTCCTTTTGTGCTATTTCATTTTTTGTTGGCAGCGGAATAACGTAAATAATTAGGGCAGGGACAACGTTTCATGGTAAGCTGTGATAACTTAACATGTGAATTTAGAAGGGAAGTGTTAGCATAACGAAGCCCAAGGTATGTTATCGGACGTAAAAGAGGAATTAATTTTGAAACGTCAAAGGCAAACTCACAAACATTTCCCAGATTGTACTACCCCTTTCAGTAATTGCTTTGCTACAACATTTCCTTCGCCAAACGAATATCAGTGGCATCCGTACTTGAAATATTGGTTTAAAATCCCTAGGAAATCGTCGAAATCCACGTAAGACTGCATAATGAGGTACGTTTTGGTTGATATTTTGAGCTACAAGAGTACTCTATATTCCAATTATGCAAATGTTCACTACATTGTGCTTGAATCATGGCTTAATTAACGATATTATTTGCGAATTTAAGGCGAGGATTTGGTCGTTCGGTTTGCCTTTGTTGTCGAGAACATTAATAGTTCACGACAATTGACAATCGATGGTTCATTAGGTATGGCAAGGATTCTCATATTGCCGCTGCGTTGCGAATAATTATCCCAATTGCTTTCCCACGGGCGATTCCAAATTCCCAACTGAGATGCGCTTAGTGGACTGCTGGAGGTTCCCCCCGCACCATCTAGCGGCGGATTCTGTATTACTCCTCGATCGCTCTTGCTGCGGCAGCTGTCGTGAGAAGACGTCGCGAGTAATTAATGTCAGTGATAATTGTTGCATGTTAACAGCGGTAACTGACATAACGCCGGTTCTGTAGTGTTCTTCGTGACGATCAGCAAACGTGAGGAAAGGAGTGAAAGTGTCTGTGTCGCTGGATGCATAGGAAAAGTTATTGAAATGTACGGCAATAAGTGTGTTGACAACAGCGATGGCGATTGTGATCCACAGCCGAAGAGCCGAGTAAGTACGCTATTACTTATTTTCACACTCTTCACATTCATATTCGTTGTCTGTGTTATTCCTTGGCTTTCTCTTTTGCGTAGAAAAGTAAACTGTGATGTGATTAATACACTGTTTGACGGTTGATTGATCCCAGGGTGTAATTGTGCATCGTAAGAAAACAGAAATTAGTCGTGGCGTCCTTAATTGTAACAAGTTGAGTGAATCGTGGCATAATTTAAAAGTGTTTGCCATTGAATGTGCTAAGACGTTGATGGTTTCCCCTTGCACTATGTATCTTAGGCAAAGTGCGTTGTTAAAAATGTTGACGAAAGAGTTGAAGGAAGAATATTTTTCGCGAATGTTTCCCTTAGCAACTGATTGTTTGGTGTCACAAAATTAACTACGGTAAAGTTTAATTGAAGTGTTAACGGTGTTACATCGTGGTTGTTTACTCTGCATATGTGAAGTCATGTACATTGGCAGATCCGGATTAATAATAAGTGTAATGCTATGTATTTGGACCGCTGTTGTGAAAGCAGTTAGCGATGTTAAATAGTGCACATCGCATTTCCACTGTCAGACGGCGTTGATTATTGTTAAATTTCCTTTCGTCCGAATATAATTCCTTGTGTGATATTTCATAACTTCTTGGCAGCGAAACTTCATAATTAATTAGGGCAACGATAACATTCCATGGTAATGCTGTGTTAAGTTGACTTGTGACTTGAAAAGCGTAGTGTTAGCATCACGGAGGCCGAAAGAATTTTATCGGATATAGAAAAGGAATTAATTGTAAAACGTAAAATCACAAACGTTTCCTCAGACTCGTGAAATTGGAGACCAGCAAAACGCCATTGTCATATGATTGAATGGAAACCGTGAAATGTTGTAAGTAGCGGCACTCATACGCAAGTTTATTTGTGATTTTGCAAAATTATGTCCAGCGTTGGTTATCGGAAATGTGTGAACGCATTATGCAAAGCGTCGAAGACTATTTTAAGTCCTCCACACACATTTTCGCACACCGCATGTGTTATGATTTTCGGGAAAAAATGTAAACTGTGCTCTTTCAATGCGTTACTGATTGTTACGAGGTAACCGTAGGGGCTCGAAATTTCAAAAGGTTTCGCCATGGGTGATAATTACTCGATGTCATTACATCAAACTTTATAATCGCTGGTCTTTCCCGGGGAAGGGAATGAGAAATGTGATTGTTGACGTGCTAATTATCCTTAGCAACCGGGTGTTTGCTGGTTTCATTGCTGTTGTTTTCAATTGTTTGAACAAGTACTGACGCTGAAGTTGTTGCACCGATTTGCGTGTGGGAAGTGTACCACTACTAATTGCTTGCATTGAGAAATTCTTATTGTTGCGAATTAAGTATCGATAGTAAGTATCGTTCGTTTGCGTTTCATTGTCTTTGATAGGCCGTCGAAATTGTGCTTCGTAGGACGTCGTGCGTTTGATGAGTAACTGTTACAATAAATCTGTAATGGAATTGATGTAATGAATCGTTCACGAAACAACTCCGCGATTAATATATTTCTCGAATGCATCTGCAAGCTTTTTTTTCGTTTAACCGATTGCAGGCGTGCCATTACAACGTAAACGAGACATAATGAAAGAAAGAAATTGCGTCCTTCATGTTCCGGGAGCACAATTTTATCCATCGCATGACACGCAAGTTCGGACGACAGCATTTTGTTTTGCTTTTCTCCAGGCTCGACACCCCCGATACCGGCTGCCTAGTCAGTGTGCGTGTCGAGACTTGCAGGAACTCAATTCGTATGGGAGTGGAAGTGGTCCGCTAGTTTTGAACGCGAAAATAAAATGCGATACGCCGAGCGACGCTCGGTGGTCGGCAGTTAATAGCATTGCCCGGATTTAATTTCCTTCAGTCAAAATTAACATTCACCAACGATGAGAAATGTGCAGGTTTACAATGATGTGTTCATAGATTGAATTTATAAGTGGTTTTACGTGCGAAACGGACGCAAGCTTTGCGTCTTCGGACGAAAAGGCTATGTGCCATTGCTGTCATTAATAGTAATTGTTCGAGACAGTCAAGATCCGAGGACTCGACAGCGTATGCATTGGCATTGTTGACCTCGGTCGTAAACAATAGCCCGGGTGCGCTCTCCCTCGGGGGATCGAACGTTCAAACTTGTGTTTGCACGCGCCCGGCGAGGCAGGCACCGGACTGCGGAGTGGCCTCCGTCGCACCATCTAGCGGCAGCGCGTGTTACTTTTTGAGCACTCACGATGCAATACTTGTCCCGGGATGCGGATGACGAGATTAATTATTACATTGTTGCAAGTTTGTCAGTGACACCTGACATTACGTCGTTTGTATCTTCCACCTTTTGACGCAACACACGTGTAAGAAAAGGAATGATGAATGATCAATAGCCGATCCGGTTAATGAAGGGAATCGCACGTAGCAGGGTTTTAATTATTACGCTATGAATTAATTTTCGTTTCCAGAAAATCTTAAAGGAGAATACTAATCGTTGAAAGCATTTCACAAATTGACCTTCGTCTTCTTTTTTTAAAGAATTTTTCTCGGCATTTTCTGGCAATGCATAGCTCGTGGTAGCTGAGTTAAAATATTTTTTTAAGTTTAATAGTTGCCAGTTTCCCGCAGTAGTTGGATGTGCTTTAGTGTCTCTCAATTCCGTTATTTCATGTACTCGATATTTGAAAATGTGTTTCTGAAAAATGTCTGTAGCAACGGTGTGCTTGTTACTGTAATGGCGATTTCTTTCAGCTCCCATCGCTTAGTGAATGTCGCCTGTTGTTGTGTCAACTGTTTCATGATCGAAATTATTTTGGGTATGCATTTAATTTTAAAAATGGATTCGCAGGAAATGGAGCATTATGGAATGCAGACAGGAAAAGCAGTTCTCTCAAGGAATAATTTCGAGAAGTATATTGTTCGGCGTTACATTACTTTATGTAAATTTTCCGGGCTTGACTGTTTTAAGCGCGGTTTCTCTACGAATGACAACGAATGTATCAACCTAGGAACAGAAATATATTATCCAAGAGTGGTGAATAAAAAAGTTATATCGATCGTTCGTGGAACAATATAATTTTCGCTGTAATCACCGACGTTTCCTTCATGAGATGTCATTTACTATACTTACGGAATTTACTCGAGCGAAATGATTTTTTTCAGTATGTACGATGTAAGTAACTTACGTGTAGAATACGGAAGGAATGGTATGGGCCTAAGAAATGGCATGGACTGCACAAAGGCAGCGTTCTGCGCGATAAGGAAAAGTGAAATGGGAAAACTGAAGTGGCGTGTTTCAATCGTTTCACTTGAAGGAAGTGGGAGTACTGCCATTTCACGTAAAAGAAAATGCAATGCACATCCTTCAACGCATGCATGTGGTGATTAACTTGTAATTAGTTCTCATAAGGATAGGGGAAAAAAATAAAAAGTGATACCAACAGCACCCGGTGTTCCCAGGCGGTCACCCATCCAAGTACTATCCGGGCCCGACGTTGCTTAACTTCGGTGATCGGACGAGAACCGGTGTATTCAACGTGGTATGGCCGTTGGCGAAGATATGTATGGCTTTTGAAGAATGTTATACTCATTCGGTGATTAGATTCGATAGTTCACTATCTGACTTTGTAACAATTTGGAGTTAAATGTCATACAGGAATGAAATTGAGCATCAACGGCGCATAAAAAATTTCCATTTCAAAAGTATCAGTTTCGGAAATGGATCTGTAAGAGTTAGTTTTCATAAATGTTGCGGAAAGGAAGACAGCTGAAGCGCGGACCTCCCGTGACAAAGTAGAGGCTTTCGAAGATGGATTACAATGGGCTGCCAACGTGGAATATGGAGTGAACTGAAAATGATGGAATAACGGACAAACGGTTTGACGTAAGAGAAACTGTCCCACCAGTTTTCTGAGTTACAAAGTGCCTTTTGTTGTCATAACAAGGAAATAACGTTAACGATCGTCTCGTGCGGCTGCAAGTAGACAAAATTTGAACGCACTGGACGGATTGTCATGCAACGAGGAACTGTGGAGACGTTACGGAGGACTTTACATATAGCGATAGTAGAAATTCATGTACGCGATAGAGGGAAAGGAAAAATATCTGCCATGAAGATAAGGAAAGAGAAAATAATGTTGAATAAATTATTAATTTGTGGGAACATTGTATCTGTAACGCTCGTGGAAAAACGGTTTTTGAACTTGAACATTTGAGAGAGCCCGGAGACACCGTCTAACTTCGCTTTGACAATGCGACGGCAACAATCACAGACTGTTGGAATGAAATAACTGATGCATGATCAACAATCTGTTGCTATGGCAACCAAGGATTAATCATAAAAATTAGGACCTTCTGAGCACTGAAAATGAGATATGGACTACCGTTGTGAATTTTAAAGTGGAACTTCGTTTTTGTCGTTGAAGTAAGCAATGGAAACATCACACTGAATGATGTAGGGCCCTAAAAAGGGCCGTTGGGGCGCTACCAAGTAATTTACTTGGAGCTGGTGTACTTGGTCACAGCCTTGGTGCCCTCAGACACGGCGTGCTTGGCCAGTTCACCGGGGAGCAGGAGCCTGACGGCGGTCTGCACCTCCCTGGAGGTGATGGTGGAGCGCTTGTTGTAATGAGCGAGACGGGAAGCCTCGGCGGCGATCCTCTCGAAGATGTCGTTGACGAAGGAGTTCATGATGTTCATGGCCTTGGAGGAGATACCGGTGTCAGGGTGGACCTGCTTCAACACCTTGTAGATGTAGATTGCGTAGCTCTCCTTCCTCCTGCGCTTCTTCTTCTTGTCTCCCTTGGAGATGTTCTTCTGGGCCTTGCCGGCCTTCTTGGCAGCCTTTCCGCTAGTCTTAGGTGGCATGTTGGTATCAACGTTGCGTAGCAGCGAGATGTACCGCCACGGCAGCACAGGCAGCACATGGATGTCCGCGCCGAAGGCGCGTCTGATTAAACTGTACCGGTGAGTCAGCCTCACCACAACCAGTCAGACAGAAATTACAATAATATCATGACGTGTGTATAGTTCTGTTGTTGTGTGCTATGTTGTTTGTGTGAATAAGAAACTTAATTACTATGGACATGGCATTGAAAATTGACACTAAATATATTTAATTAATGCATGATAATTGAGTTGAAGTATTTAAACACACATATATTTTTTTAATAAATAACTATTATAGTCAATATATATTTTTTTTTTGTCTAAGATTTTTTTGGATTATATCTTATTTATATTTCTTTTTTTTTTATGTATTTTTTTTGTTGCTTATTTTTTGTCATCATCATTTTTTTTTAGGGTCTTTTTTTATGTTTTGTATCATTTTTTTTTTTATCTATGAATTTTTATTTTTTATTTTTTGCTATCTTTTTATTTTTATTTTCTTTTATAAATATATATATATATTTTTTTTTCCTCATTTGAATTACACAATAATCACACTTAATTAGTTGCTATTGAAACAAGATAATATAATAAAACTGAAAAACGGTATGATCTAACACCTATGGAAGAAGGAAAGATATAGGAAAGACTCATAGACGAGTGATTTGTAGAGGCAGTGTGTATGTGGTGGGGATACTTGGATCGTAGTCCCAAATGTCTTTAATTAGTGTGTTACCTGTGCCCTTCAGCCTGGACTTAAAGTTATGAACGAGATGGTTAATGAAGTTATTAATCGACGGGAGATTGTGCGCTGCACGGACGTGATTGATGTTAGTTAATTGGCCTATGTTCAGAAGCGAACGGATGGTTTTATTTTCAAACTGGTTTAATTTGTTCCTGATAGACCTATCTTTGGCAAAGATCTCGCTTGCGTATAGCACCACCGGACGGATAATAGTCTTGTACAGACGAATTCTAGCGGAATGGGAGAGAGGACTGGAGGATGTTGAAAGACACGAGACAGCTTTTCGTGTCGCAATGCCTTTCCCGAGGCAGTACTTTAGATGGGGCTTATACGTCAATTTGCCGTCAAGAACGACGCCGAGAAATTTGTGAGATGTGGCTCTTGGTATCCTTGTCTTGTTGAAGATTGGACATGTGCGTGGAATGAATTTTTTGCGTTGAGAGAAATGAATGTGAGTGCTTTTGGAGGGATTAATCTGGACTTTCCAGATTAGAGTCCATTTGTGTAATCTTTTTAGGTGTGTGTTTAGTTTGGTTATGTTAGTGTCACCGGAGCGTGAAGTGGCAGCAATGGCCGTGTCGTCTGCATACATGTAAAGAGTAGTGCGTGGTGTACTTGGGATGTCATTAACGAATAGTGTAAAAAGTATCGGACTTAGCAGGGAACCCTGAGGAACGCCTGCCTCCATGGGTCTGAGTGATGATAAGGTGGATCCTTCGGCGACGCAAAATTGGCGGTTTTGCAGGTAGGAAATGAGAAAGTGGATGTCAGAGGGGGGGAAATTCAAAGTATGTAGTTTGTAAATAAGGCCTTTGTGCCACACGCGATCAAATGCGCGGGCAACATCCAGGAAAACTGCGTCAGTTGTCTTGCGATTATTAAATGAGTGACTTATTTTTTCGGCCAATCGGAGGATTTGGTGAATTGCTGACATTTTGCGTCTGAAACCAAGTTGTTCCGGTCTAATTATCATTTGTGAAGTAGCAAAAGATTCGATTCGGGAAAGAATGATTGCTTCGAGGACTTTGGAAAGATTTGAGAGAAGAGAGATCGGGCGAGAGTTGCCGGGAATTTTCGGGTCTTTGCCCGGTTTGGGGATTAAAATAATTTTTGCCTGTTTCCATTGCGTCGGGAAGTGAGGTAAAGAGTAGGAGTGATTAAAAAGATCAGAGAGAAGGAAATTGAAGGAAGGGCTGCGACTGGCAAATTTCAAATGATAGTTGGAAATTTTGTCAAGTCCAGGAGCTTTCTTTGCCGGGAGTGACGCGAGCAGGTTACGAACAGTTGAGGGAGTAGAAATGGGAGTGGTGGTTGGAATGTCCGGGAGATTATAAAAGAATTTGCTAATTAATCTGTCGTTAGGTGAAGGGGAGGGATCTAAGGACATGGTTTTTTCTAGAAAGTCTGCTTGAATTTCCACTTTGTCAGCAGAATTGAAGATAAGGCCGGATTCTGAAGTTAGAGGAATGGGAAGATTTTTCGTAGTGTTTTTCAAGGCTTTTATTGTTCTCCAGATTGGAGTGTTGGAGGTGAAGGGAGAGGTGTCTTGCTGATTATCAAATGTTAATGTAGCAATGTGGTTTTCCCATTTTTCTCTGCTGTGGTTAAAAATTTCTTTTTTGACCGTATTTGCGAGTTTATTGTAAGCAGATTTATCTGCTTTACATCTGGTATTTTGCCAAACCCGGCGAGCAGCGTTACGGCGCTTGATTAGAGAAATGAGTAGAGAGGGGAAGTGAAAGGTTTTCTTGTGACGCTGGGGGAAGGATTTAGTCGCCTGATCTTTGGCGGAGTGGAGCGCCTTTGTAATTAATTCCACTCTGTTGTCAATGGAATCGGCCGACGGGTTATGGATAGGTGGGATAGAATCCAAGGATTTTTCTAAAAGAATGGGGAATTTTTCCCAATCAGTGACAGTGAAAGTCTGGGGGGTAATGGATGTAGATCGGATTGGGAGAGAAAAACTGAGAGGAAAGTGGTCTGAGGTAAATGAGTAGACTAATGAGGGAGTGAAGAAAAAAGGAAGTTTCATAGAAAGGCCAAAGTCGAGAACATCGCAAGATCGTGGAGCATAATGAGTAGCTTGTATTGGAGCTAATACTGTGAAGGGTTTGTTTTTAATGTAAGAATACAGTTTCCTGCCGTCCGCATTAATTAAATTGCTATTCCAGCAAGGATGTTTGCAATTCCAGTCACCGAAGAACAGACCGTTGGAATAATCGGAGAAAAGGCGATCCAAGCGTTCCCTGCTAAGTCGCTCGCGGGGTTTGTGGTAAATTGAGAATATGTTTACGGGACCGACTTGAGTGTGTATTTGGATACCAAGTGCTTCGAATGCTTCGGGGTTTGGTGAGTTGAGGAGGGAGTGGGGAAGGGTTTTGCGAACGAGAACCGCTACTCCGCCGCCCCTTGTGTTGCGGTCCAGTCTGTATGTGTGAAAGTGTGGGTTTGAAAATGATTGGTGAGGAGCTAGATGTGTTTCTTGCAGAAGGATGATGTCTGTGTGATTGTCTGTGGCATATTGAAGGAGTTCGTGTTTTTTATTCGCTATGCCATTACAGTTCCATGATATTACTTGAAGAGTGTTCTTGGATGTGAGTGTTTGATTCATGATTCGGTTTGGAGGAGTAGCAGTTGTTCAATGAGGAAGGTTTTTTTTTCGACAGCTGATTGCAGGGAGGACAGGTGAGTGGAGATACCTGAAAACCACGACAGCAATTCGCGGTTGACTGTGGAGGGAGGAGAGGCAGGTTGAGGGTTGGGTTCGTCGGAGAGGGGAGGGAAACCAGAAGATGTGGCTGCGGCGTATGATATCGTTTGTGGAGGGGGGGGAGGAGCAGATGCAGGTTTATTGGCAGAGCGTCTTGCAATCATGGCTTTCTTGGCCTCCTGATAGACAGGACAGCCCTTGTAGTTAGCCGGGTGATCATTTTTGCACAGGGCGCAAATAGCCGGTACCTCGGTTGATTTAGTGCATACTGAACTGGGATGTTGTTGACCGCAGCGTACGCACTGAGGAGTAAGATTGCAGTGATTCTTGGTATGCCCTATTCTTTGGCAACGGTAACACTGTACCGGAACCGGCTGCTTTTTAAATGGTGAAATGGTTACACCTAAGCCAAGAATGTAATCAACATTGAGGAAAGATTGGACATCTATACTAGGATCAGTGGTTATATGACATACTGGTGTAGGATATGAAGGCACTGAATTAACTCCACTGTCACGTAGCCTTTGAGAAGGACGCGTGGAAGAGATTCTTTTGACAGTTAGGACGGGAAAACCTTGAGATTGTAGGTCTTTGAGGATGAGATCATCCGGTACTGATGGCAGCGTACCCCGAAGCGCAAATTCACGGCGACGGTTCTCAGGCAATTGATAAGTTGAATAAGGGACATTTAATTTTTTTAACACGGATTTAGCAGCTGTAAAGTCGTCTACGGAGGAGCATTTAATGATGGCCGTGGTGGTGCTAGTTGCATGTGAGATCGGTGGAGAAGAACATGCTTTAATTAGATCTTGATAAATTGTTGGCCACATGGCCGTATCGGCTACACATAGCGGAGGAATTTTGTATTTTTTAACAGGAGCTGAAGGCTGAGAGTCAGTGTTTGCATTCTCATCAATGCGGCTTACACTAGGCGCAAGAATTGTATACTGGTTATTGAGAATAATTTTCTCCGCAGGGGCAGTTGAATCTATCGAGTTATGAGCAGCTTTTCTACCATTGACTACTTTAAATTCGCCCAGGCTGGCATTTTGGGCAAGCTCGTTTTCAGTCTGACTGGCAGGGAGGGATGAGCACGACACGGATGCAGAGCAGGATGGCATCTGGCCGTCTGCAGGGGCAGGCGGCGGTGCGGCGGGTTGCGTCTGGGCGGTTTTCTTGGAAATAATTGGCGTAACTGATTTGATTATTTTAGTATGTTGGCTTTTTCTAGTCATAATAGGAGATCTGGAGTCAGAAGTTGACGGAGCAAATTGAGTGGTTGTATGAGCATGTCCGAATTTTGGGCAGGGCGCCGGCGTCTTTGACGTAGTCTTTGCCGGCGGCGATTCGTCATCAGTTGGGGGCCGGCTGGCGGCTTGTTCGTCTTTGGCGGCAAGTTTCTTCATCCGCGGAATGACCTTCATCAAAGCCTCGGCAGCCTTCGAAGATTTGGTTTGAATTTTGTTCGAAAGTCGCTGAAGTTCGGCGTAGACACTCGCCAAGTCATCGTCATCCGGCGCCGCCGACTCCGGCGGGGAATCGGCGACGTCGGTTTTGGCCGCCATTGCGGCCTTTTCGTTGAAGGGAGGGCAGGGGGGGCCTAATTCCCTATCGAGGGGACCCGGCCGTTTCCCCCGGACTGTGCAATGAGCGATGCTAACGGCTCAGAAGGGTGTCCGGGGTAGCGGCCGAGAGCGACCGGGGATGGTCACCAGTGCAGCAGGGGGCGACACCCGGAAGTGATAACCGCAGTGGCCGAGCTTGAAATTAGGGACAAACTCGGCCAACCGCGGCCCACCGGTTGGTCCCTGAAGGTGACGGAAGGAATGGAGAAGTCTCCGCTGATTTTTTTTCGAAGTCCACAAATTGGCCCTCTTTAGGTCCGGCTATCGGCGTCGGCTGTCGTCTGGTGCCCTGACGCCAAGGCTAGGCTACTCGCAGAGCGTGCCCAACTGCCGGCCGAAGTCCTGGTGGCGTCGGGAGCGGCCTCGCGGCCCGGTCGCGTCAGCGACGGTTGACGCGGCTCCCTCGACGATGTCCCACGTTGGCGGCGTGCCGCGTCGAAGTGACCAAGGCTGGACCAAGCAGAGGAGAATAATCAGTAAGCTTTGGCGCACCCCAACAAGTTAGCAAAGGAGAAATCATTCAGATGTACCGCCACGGCAACGGAGTCAGATTATATTCCGTAGAGTGGCGACTCGGCGATACGGGATTGGTCGATGAGGCTGAGCCGTCGGCCAGCGGCAGCCCAGAATATGTATAAACCACACGGGGAGTGTGCAGATCTCAACGATTCGTCGTGAGGTCTGCACCGTAACGCCGAAACCAGCTTGATTCATCATGTCCGGACGAGGAAAGGGAGGCAAAGTCAAGGGCAAGTCCAAGTCCCGTTCCAGCAGGGCCGGACTTCAGTTCCCCGTGGGACGTATTCACCGTCTTCTCCGCAAGGGCAACTACGCCGAGCGCGTCGGTGCCGGTGCCCCCGTGTACCTCGCCGCCGTCATGGAGTACCTGGCCGCCGAAGTCCTGGAATTGGCAGGCAACGCTGCCCGTGACAACAAGAAGACGAGGATCATTCCCCGTCATCTTCAGCTGGCCATCCGCAACGACGAGGAGTTGAACAAGCTCCTGTCTGGCGTCACCATCGCCCAGGGTGGTGTCTTGCCTAACATCCAGGCCGTGCTTCTGCCCAAGAAGACCGAGAAGAAGGCTTAAGCGTTCTCTTCTTACGAAGAGAATAAAAAAATGGTCCTTTTTAGGACCGCAAACCATCTAGGTCTGTCAGTCTTACGACTATGTCAAAGAATTTGGTACTCTTCCCAAAATATGCACATAAAAAGTCTAGAAATTACTTTCTGTTTCTCAGGTGGAGAGCTCGTGGATCGAGTTGTCGAGTGGTTATAAAATTTGAAAATTATATCATAATAGAACGATAGCAAGTGTGACGAAAGCATACCAACACCGAAGAAAAAGCTCTGTGGAAAAAACAGAGTAAGAGAAACTGTGATGATGAATGAATAGTAATTAAGGGATTAGTATTATGATGGGGGAAAAACATGTTGCAATACCATAGCTTCGCCTTGTAAAAGGAACATTTGAATGGATATCCAAAAAGTCCGAATGCTATGTAGCAGTTGGAAAATATGTTGGCAGCAGTGCGTTTCTAAGCAACAGATAGGCGATGTATAACAATGTGTCATAATCACCGCATTCGGTCGAAGAATTGTTTGAAAATCGACGAAGGCGTTTGGTCGTTGCTAAGTAACACTATCAATGGACGACATTGTTAACGGCTTGTGCCGCTGTAAAATGTAACAATAACTACCGGAAATAGAACACTTACTGACCATTATTGTTGAAGTCGGTAATATGGGTTGGATTAAGAAATAGAAACAAATTGATCGTCCCTCAGCAGTTTACTCAATCAACTTTCAATATGAATGAAAGTATTTGGTTTACTAGCATAATAGTAACTTGTCATGTGACAATTCCATCAATTTTTTTTTCTTTACTCAACCAGTACCTTAGTTCTCATGTATTATCGATGACATCACATTTCTGTGATTGCGACGAGTGTAAGCAATGGCAAATAATATCCTGCATGTTCTATGGTCCTGAAAAGGACCTTTGTTATTCGATGATGCTGCAGCTGCCAGATGTAATGGGCTGCTGCCGCGATGGAAATCTAACCACCGAATCCGTACAGGGTGCGTCCCTGGCGCTTGAGGGCGTACACGACGTCCATGGCGGTCACGGTCTTCCTCTTGGCGTGTTCGGTGTAGGTGACGGCGTCACGGATCACGTTCTCAAGGAACACCTTGAGGACACCGCGGGTCTCCTCGTAGATGAGTCCGGAGATACGCTTGACACCTCCGCGGCGGGCCAGACGGCGAATGGCCGGCTTGGTGATGCCCTGGATGTTGTCGCGAAGAACCTTGCGATGACGCTTGGCGCCTCCTTTCCCCAAGCCTTTTCCTCCCTTGCCTCGTCCGGTCATGTTGCTGCTGTCTCGGTGAGAGAATCGTGCTTGCTTGACTTTCGGCTTTCCATTTTATAACGTCTTTCGACGGTCTCGCACTCTCAGCCAATCACATTTCGGCACATGTAAGAGTCTACACACTCATGCCAATATATTGGGTCGAGAAATCGCCCAGGTTAGTTACTTTCCCGACAGGAAAATGGCACGTACCAAGCAGACAGCCCGTAAGTCGACCGGAGGCAAAGCCCCCAGGAAGCAGCTGGCCACCAAGGCCGCTCGCAAGAGCGCGCCGGCCACCGGTGGAGTGAAGAAGCCCCACAGGTATCGCCCAGGTACCGTGGCCCTCCGAGAGATCAGGAGATACCAGAAGAGCACCGAGCTTCTGATCCGCAAGCTGCCCTTCCAGCGCCTGGTCCGTGAGATCGCCCAGGACTTCAAGACCGACCTCCGCTTCCAGAGCTCCGCCGTCATGGCTTTGCAGGAGGCGTCCGAGGCCTACCTCGTGGGTCTTTTCGAGGACACCAACCTGTGCGCCATCCACGCCAAGCGCGTCACCATCATGCCAAAGGACATCCAGCTGGCACGCCGTATCCGCGGAGAGCGCGCTTAGATCGTCGTCGCTGTCGACTTCTTGTCGGCACAAAAACAAAAGTCCTTTTCAGGACTAGACGTCATACAGACGATTGTTTCCCATTGCTTTCATCGACGAGAATGAAATAATATTTCATAAAGAAAAGCTGAAAGAGAATGAAAAAATAATAAAGTTGTAATTAATGATAATTATAATTAACTAATGAAAAATAGTTTAAATGAATACTGGAAGGTATGAATATAACTTATGAAAAGATGTTTTTTTGCAGATGGAGTGCTTGGCATCCTGGCAGTTTCCTGACGGAAAATGTTATCTTTACAGAATGGCAATTAAAATTTCATAGGTAACGGAAATTACGAAGTTCTTTCAGAATAACAAAGTCAGGAGTACACTCAATCCTTTATCGAGTTACGACAATGTAGGCATCTCTCGAACTCAAAAAATGTCGTTGGGAGATGTTGCCATGCGCGACGATTGTTTTCCGCCAGCAGTATTGTCACGGAAAATACTAATGCAACAATGACATTCGCCAAGATTTCATTGTTTTCAACAATCGACCGTCTTGGTTGCAAATATGTGATACGCAAGTACTTCATTCTTTTGAGCAATCAGGCTTTCTGCTGCAGCAGACGTCTCTTTCGAAACTTAGTTTCATAGGTAAATTTTTACTGCCAAAAAATTATCAGACAACCTTCAATGGAAGGTGCATTAATTTGACGTAAAATTAGCGGATTTGTAGAAGGAATATTGTCCATCTACTCATTTCCTTCAATGGGTAAGGTTTGAAACTTTATTGGGTAAGGTGAAGGAGTTTGGAATTTTGTTTTAAGCATGGAAAATAGTCATCTGTATGACTTGATGGCCCTTAAGAGGGCCTAAATTGAACTTCGCGTACATCGAAGTTCGGTGAACCTGCGAGGTTCGGTCGCTCACTTCTTCTTGGGGGCGGCGGCGGCCTTCTTTGCTGCCGCGGGCTTGGGCTTGGTGGGCGTCTTCTTGGGCTTGGGCGCCTTGGGCTTGGTGGGCGCCTTCTTCGCCTTCGATGGGGACTTTGCTGCCTTCGCCGCTGGCTTGGCTGCTGCGGGCTTCTTCTTGGGCTTGTCTGCTTTCTTTGCCTTCTTCGCGGGAGGCGCGGACTTGGAGCGCTCCTTGGGCGCGGACCGCTTGGTGGCAGCCTTCTCCTTCTTCGCGGGCTTGGGCTTCTTGGCCGCGGCGGTCTTCTTGGCTGCGGTCTTCTTCGCCTTGGCTGCAGCGGGTGCAGCCTTGTCCTTCAGCGTGGTGGAGCTCAGCTTGAAGGACCCCGACGCTCCCTTGCCCTTGGTCTGTACGAGTGTGCCGGAGGTGACGGCGGACTTGAGGTACTTCTTGATGAAGGGGGAGAGCTTCTCGGCGTCGACCTTGTAGGAGGCGGCGATGTACTTCTTGATGGCCTGGAGGGAGGAGCCGCCGCGTTCCTTGAGGCTCTTGACGGCGTTGTTGACCATCTCGGAGGTCGGTGGATGGGAGGGCTTTGCGCGGGCCTTCTTGGAGGCGGCGCCCTTGCTGGCCTTCTTGGATGCTGCGGAGGCGGCGGGCAGGGGCTTGACGGCTGCGGTGCCGGACGGCTGGGCCGCCGGGGGCGCTGCTGCGGCTGCTGCGGTAGCGTCTGCCATGGTCTCGGACGAGAGGTATGAAAATTGACGACGCTCTGGAAATTAATCAGCGCAATCATTTTGCGCCGACAGCGACTACTCAGCTCACTGCGGGCTCTTCAGTCGCGGGATGCTGCATTCTAAAATAAAAAATTTTTTCGAAAAAACACCGGAGTGCCGTTTCCGCTATCGTACCATTTCGGAGACGGCACTTCGGAGGCGGAAATTTTTGATTTTCGCAAAATTACCGCCGCTCTTGCGCTGGTGGTAGGTCTTCTTCTTGTCCCGTGCTCGCGCGCGGGCGCCGGTATTTGTCCCATGGCATGACGTGAAATGCGGCAATGTGCCGTATTTCGCCATGAGACGAATGTTGCAGTCGGGAGTAGAAATCCTGCGCGCGAGCGCGGAAGACTTCTTCGAGCGGCGGCGTTTTCGCGATGATGTGGAGTGCATCGTTGGTCGTGGTCCAGCCGAGGCGAAGCGCAGAGCGGAGGCACTTCCTGTCGGCAACTTGTAGTGAATGAAGAGCGCCCTTGGTGGCAAGGCCGCTCCACGCTGGGGAAGCATAGTCGATGATCGGGCGTAGAATCATTTTGTGGAGCAGCAGTCGGCGATGAGTCGGCAGGCTGACGTTTCCGAGCATTGATGAAAGTTGTCTCCTGCGGGCTAACATGACGGCGGCCTTGCGTCGCGAGTGTGGCTTCATGGAGAGGCGTCTGTCAAGACAAACGCCAAGGTAATCAGCAGTGTCTTTCCACGGCACTTCAGTCACGCCGACGAGGAGTTCGCCGGGCTCCTTCAGTGCGCGTGAAAAGACGATGGCTTGCGTTTTCGATGAGTTTACTGCCAGTCGCCAGCACTCGTACCACTCGACTAGATCGTCTGTTGCTCGTTGAAGATATTCCACCGCCTTGAATTGTTTGGACGATCTAGCGAGTAGTGCCGCGTCATCTGCATACAATGCCGCCGTCACGTTTGGCCCGAAATTGCTCGGAAAGTCCGCCGTGTAGATATTGAAGAGCAGCGGCGAAAGAACAGATCCCTGCGGGACGCCTGCTCTAATTCGCCGCTGCGCCGATGATGCCGTGCTCCATGCCACGTAGAATTCTCTCTCCCGGAGCCATGATGCGATGATCTTGAGGCACCATTTCGGATAACCGAAACAATGCAGCTTCCAAAGGAGACCCTCGTGCCACACCTTGTCGAACGCCTTGCTGATGTCGAAAAAGGCTCCTGCCGTATGACGGTTGGTGTTATATCCTTCGACGATGAAATTCAGCAGGCGAGCGACTTGGTGGGTCGTAGAATGCTCGCTCCGGAAGCCGAATTGATGGTCCGGGAGGATGTCTAATTCTTCTGTGACGCGGCGCAGATGGTGAATGATGAGTTTCTCGAACAGCTTTCCCAGCGTGTTTAATAGAGATATCGGCCGGTGATTTTCAACGCGGTTAGGCGCTTTCCCCGGCTTTGGAATGCAAATCACTCGTGCATTTTTCCATTGAGTGGGAAAATGCCCGAGTGACATGCAAGCGTTGAAAATGCAGAGGAGAACGAATGCCATGGAGCGCGGCATCATTCTAAGTGCTGCTCCGGGGATGCCGTCCGGTCCAGGCGCCTTCTTGGGGTTGATTTTCTTCACCGCTTGCCGTAGATCGCCGGCCGACAGTGCAGGGGCTTTTTCTCCTTTGTGGCGGATATGCCGCCGCGAGGCTGCAGGTGGCTGCTTGCAGCTGGTGTTTTCCTCCTCGCGTGCAAGCCGTGTTGTTGTGATGCCGGTGTCCTCCTCTGGGCGTGGGAATGCCTCAAGCGGTGCTCGTGAGAACTCGTTCGCCGTAGGCGGCGAATTCTCAAAGGCCGAGTTGCGTCGGTGGCACGTGCGCGGCGGCTCCTTTGATGTCCCTTTGTCGGCTGTGCTCGCCGCTCGGTCGGTCGGGCCGCAAGGGGCGGGGGGAGTGCTGACGTCAGCGCGCTCGGCCAGCTGCAGCTGCGTTGTCCTCTCGGCCGGGCAGCGGTCGGCTTCCTCTGTGTTGTCGTCCTCTGATGTTTCTTCTCTGTTGGGCTCTCTCCACCGCTCCCTTTGATGTGCCGGCAAAGGCACGGGCCGCTCCAAGGGGCAAGGCGCACCGGCCTTTGGTGGAATTGGAGTGAAAATATTCTCCAGGTATTCTGCCATCGCGTCAGCTTTCGATTGATTAGAGAAAACCGTGCCGAATTCCGTCTTTAGCGGCGCTTCTTCTGATGTCGGCTGCCGCAACGCTCTTGCCATCCGCCAAAGCGAGCCGTCTTGCAGGTTTAGAGATGCGATCTTTGCATCCCATGTTGTGGATCTATGCTCGCGAATGGCGTCTCGCACTTGATGCCGCATCGCATTCGCTCTGGCTTTGTCCTCCGCGCGGCGCGTGCGTTGAAATTTTCGCCGCAGATGATTTTTAGTACGGATGAGGCAAAGAATGTGTTGCGGCAGCACGAGATGGTTCCATCGGCGGACGGTTTTGATCGGCACGGCTTTCTCTAATGCTGCGTTGATGATGTCCGTCAGCTGGGCGACATGAGAATCTATGGCATCCGGTGAATCAAGCGGGATGGTTGGCAGGTGGTGTTGAATGCCAGCCGCGACTTCCTCTCGAAAAATCTCCCAGTCGGCGCTGCGAAAATCTTTGATCGTTTTCTCTGGCAATGCAACTGGACGGCGATTGAGATGTAATATCACGGGTAGATGATCGCTGTCCAGCGCATGAATTGATTTTGCGCATAACGCCGACGGGAGATTGTGAATCGCGATGTCGAGCACGTCGCCAGATCCGTCATTGTTGAAGTGGGTTGCTGTGCGCGGCCCGCTGACGGCGAAACCGCGGTCCATGGTCCATCGGTGCAGTTGCAGGCCTTTCGGGTTGTCCACCGTGGAGTACCAGGAGCGATGTTTGGCATTAAAATCGCCAGCGGCGATTGTGGCGGCGTTGTTGTGGAAGAGAGCGTCTAAATCGTTCGCTCGCAATTTAGATTGCGGCGGACAATAGGCGCTAATTAGTCTCAGCGGGCCGTCGGCTAACTCCACGGTGATGGCAGTGGCTTCTAATGATGCTGGTGGATTACTGAAATGACAGATTTGTGCTTTGATGTGTTCCGCGACAATGATCGCGGTGCCTCCCCCCTTTTTATCGCCACCGCGATCATTGCGGAACACTTTGTAGTTAGGAACAGTCCATCTGAAGTGAGGTTTGAGGTGCGTTTCTTGAATAAGGGCTGCGTCGCATTTCTGCCGGGCCAGAAATGCGAGCAGCTCCGGCGTCTTCCTCTGAATGCCGCCCCCAGCATTCCAGGAAGCAATGACGAATGCATTTCTCAATGGCGGTTTAAGGGCCATTGCGAAGTGCATTCATAACTGCAGGAAGTTGCTCAAGCGTTGCCGCGAAGAGCGCAATATTGGCCTGCAGCTGAGCAGTGATGCTGGCCAATGTCTGGAAGAATTGCGTGAGCGGCTGCTCCGCGAGTGTGGGTGCAGGTTCCGTCGCGGCGCGGGCTGCGGCGGCGTCCTTCTTTCTGGTATGACGCTTCGGAATGCGGATGGATTCCGCAGTCTCTGGCGGTGGAGCGGGTGCGGGTTCCTGCAGCGGTGGGAAGCCCACATCCAAGCGGCGCCTGGGTGCGGTACGCGGCTGCGGTGGTGGACGAGAGCAATTGCCTGACTTCCAGGCGTTTTGCACTCCTAAGAATTGCATGTTGGAGGCGGGGAATGTGGGTGCTGGAGCGCGTGGTCTGGTGGGTGCGGGTGGTGCGGCATCAGCGTCGGCGTCGGAAGACTCCGAGTATGAGTCCGCGTCACTGCTGCTGGATGCGGCGCCACGAAGAGCGGCTCTTTTGCGCTGTTTTCTTCGCTTCCTTCTCTCTCGTTCACGCTCTCGTTCACGTTCCTTTCGTTCCGCGAATGATTCACGAGCGTTCGCCTTCTGCTGCTTCCGCTGCATGAAGACTGGGCAGTCTTTCGAAAAGGCAGGATGTTTTCCTTTGCAGTTGGGGCAGCAAGGTTGTCCGTCTTGCGGGCAGTCACGAAGAGCGTGTGGGCCGGAGCAGCGCACGCATTTCGCGGCCGCCGTGCAGCGATCTGATCCGTGACCGAACCGTGCACAGCGGTAACAGATCTGTGGATCCTTATGAATGTATCTCGTGATGTGGCAGTCTTGGTGTCCAATTTCCTTGATTTTGAGGATGCGGTCCGTAGGCCAAGCATCCGAGGGAATGAGAGAGACGATAAAAACCGGCTGGGGGCGGTTTTCACGTCTGATTTGACGAATGCGGCGCGCTTGAATCCCCATGTCGACCATGTCCTCAAGGATGTCGTTCGCGTTCTGGTGAGCTGGAAAGCCCCGGATCGTGAACGAAATGAGTCGTTCGTCGGTGGAGGCCCAGGTGGCCATTTGAGCTTTGTTTTCTGTGAGCGCTTTATGCAGCGTTGCGTAGTCGTTTTGATTATTGAGCAGAACTTTAGCATCCTGACCAACGTATTGGATTCGGAAGTCTTTGCCCTTGATCGTGGCACGCACAAAGTTGCGGAATAACGTGGTGTCGTCTACGTCATACACAATCAGAGCGGGAAGTCTTCTTTTGGATGTCTGATTCGCGGATGTTGATCGCGCGGGTCCAGCGGATGCTGGGGCTGCGGCGGATGCCGGATTGATAGCGTCGGCAACGGCTGGGTTATTTCCGGAAACATCTTCAGGCGGGGTAATCTCCATTTGAGTAGGAGAAGACCTGCCGGAAGAAGCTTGCGCTGGCTTGGTATTTTTTGAATTTTTCCCTGATTTTCTTATGTCGGTTCCTTCATTTTCGTCCTCGGAGAGGATCGCGAACCTATTCTGCGTTAAAAAAGGCTCTGCGGATGCCTTGATTCTTTTGATCGCGGCCTCGTCAGCCGTTTTGAAAGGACGCCGCTTGAGCGTGCCGTTTTCGGAAAAGATAGTGCCGATCACAACTGCTTTGTGCGGCCGCACGGGAATAAACCCCGCTTCCTCCATGGATGGGGAAGGAGTGGGAGCATTGGTATTTTGGTCATGGTTTGAACTTGCCTCTTGCGAGGCGGTTTGGGAAGTGCCGAGAGCATCGCCCTCGAGGGAGGTCATTGTCCCTTTGTCGGCAATCCCTTTCGGGGATGCCGCCAAAGAGGCCGAGGAGAGAGAGGTCCAAGCGGTCGTGGGTCGGGTACGGGAGAGTAGGGGAAACCAGGAGGAGCGTAGTCTTTATTTTTTCGGAACGAACGGAGCGCTAGAAAAACACGTCTGTCTCGCACGGAGGTTTGAGAGCAACTGATCGGTATGAAAATTTTCAAAATTTCGCGTTTCCCACCTTCGAGATATCGTACCATTTCGGAGCGCGTTCGCCGCTGTCGAACTTGTCGTCGGCGTTCTCCTTCGAATCTTTGTACTCGACTTCGTCTCGCACTTTATCGTTTCGGACGGCGCCGGCGGCTCCGACGTCGGCGTCCGATCTCGACGCGCGAGGCGACAGTCCCGGCCGCGCGCGGGCGGCCCGCCGTCGGCGACCGGAACGTCGCGGGCGCCGCGGCGCCCGAGCGAAATACGGCATGTCACCGGCGCGCCTTCCGACCCGATAATTAAAGTGTCGCCGTGGCGTCGCGGGTTCGCGTGGTCGATCGGCGACCTGCCTCGCCGTTTCTCTGAACCTTCCTGCGTGTGCCGGCACGCCGGCGCCGGTCTGGACGGCGCCCCGCGGACGGAGAACGATGGTCGGAAGATGTGCCTGTCGGACGGATCGGCGTCGTGTCGCGACGACTCGATCCGCGGTTGTGCATTCGTCTGTTGCACTTTTCGATCCGAGTTTGCGGCGATTTCGATCGACGATCGAGACGCCACTTCGGCGTCGCCGAAACGCGACTGTTTCCCTCGATCTCGCCTTTTCGCGACGCCGAAATCACTCTTTCCGCGTGCGACTGCGATCGTTCGCGCTGCCGCGAACCCGCGATCCCCGGGAGAAGCGGTCGAATGTCCATAATTTTGGTTCTCGTGCCGTTATTCCACAAACGGCGGCACTCGATTATCGTTTCCCCTTTCCGGCGGGGGCTGAATGTCGCGAGAGTATTCCGATTGCGCCGCGAATCGTGATATTCGAAGGAAATGGAATGACTCCGTTTGACGCTCCTACGGTTTTCGGTTCGCCCCGTTCGTTTCACTCCGTGCGCTTTCTGTGCCTATTCTGGGGGGGAATGTGGTGAATTTGATTCCTGGGCAGGGATTGCGAAAGGTTGGTGAAAAAAAAATTACGCCTCGACGGGAGGGATTGTCGAGTGAGGCTGGCTTTTCCATACTCGAGTCGCAGGATATTTCTGGTCTAGCGTGCGATTCTGGAAATTGATGACTGCGATTTTCTGTGTGTGAGAAGGCTGATTTTGAATGACTTTTGTGAAAATGAATTACCGTTCCCTACAACATTGTGACGACGTAGCGCGTTACACGTATTACTTAAATTACCACACGCCACTTCGGGATTGGAAATGATGTGTCTTTCCCGCAGGAACGTGTATTCGTGAATGCGGACGTGCAAGGGAAAAGATGTACTCTTCACATCGCCGATCGATAACTTTCCCTTTGTTAGTTTTTCGTACATTGTTCTGTGGATTAATTCCACTCTCTACGGTAACGTCCAAGTTTTAAACCTAACTTTGCTATTTCCTGAAACGTGGTATTTGTTGTTTCGGCATTCTTACAATTACCTCTTTTGGCAAATCAATTTTCCTTTGACTTACTTCGTTTGTCAATATTTCCGATGCATTTCACTGTCTGATTGCGGAATTACGAAGGAAAAGAGCGAGTACGACTTCGGAGTTATTCCTTTCGAACTTCACATATCCCTATTGCAATGCATGAAGTGACAATCTGCATGTTATGACGAAATGTCACACGCCTACGACGAATACATCGTGCGCTGTCGCAGTAGCCACGTATGTGGCATTAACGTAGCTATTATTCTGTCGAACTTTGTCTCCAAATAATTAATTGTCATTTTTCTGCACGTTTTAAAACGTGCCTCATGAAAATCCGACCGGAAGTGTGGTTTCCACGCTCACTTGTTGAGTTTAAACGGACACTTTGCAATGTGACGGGCACAGAGCATGGAACATTGTTGAAATTTTCAATTCCGTCGCACTGAAGGTCCACGATAATGTTTGTTTCAATTTATGTTAACGTTCTAAAACGTCTCCCGTCCAAATCCCTCTGTAATTATTGCTTTTTATGAATAATTTGGAGTATGGCATTGGAAATTTGTTTTTGTCAGCAACGGATTACAATATATTTCTTAAACCATGGAATCAGTCGCACTGACACTAGTCACGAATAATTGCCTTAATTTCCTTGTCGTTTTAAAACCGGTCCCATCAAAATTCACTGGTTTTTACTGTTCATATGACATAACGTTGATATTGAAAAATCAGCATTTGCTGTCAGACACATAATATGGGATATTTTTCAAAGTATTCATTCTGTGGCTACGGAACTCCGCTATAATGTTCTTTTTGAATACACCTAAGTTTTGAAACGTCTCCCGTCCAAATCCCACGGTAATTATGGTTTTTAGAAATAATTTTGAGTATGAAAATGGAAATTTGATTAACTCATTAGCAACTGTAACACATTTTTAAAACTATTTACTCCGTTGCACTGACACTTGTCACGAATATTTGTCTTAATTTTCTTGTCGTTTTAAAACCGGTCCCATCAAAATCCACTGGTTTTTACTGTTCATATGACATAATGCTGATATTGAAAATTCAGTCTTCGCTTACTTTCAACCCAAAAAATGGCGTATTTTGAAAGTATTCATTCAGAGACTATGATACTCCTCAATAATGTTTGTTTTCACTTTAAGAACGTTTTAAAACGTCTCCCATCAAAATCCCTCGGTAATTATGGTTTTTATAAATAATATTGAGTTTGACCCTAGGAATTTCATGTCGACAGCCAGGGAGTGTAACATATTAATTAAACCATTAATTCAATCGCACTGACACTCTTCACCAACAATTGCCTTATTTCTCCTATTGTTCTAAAACTTGTCCCACCAGAATCCGCTGGTTTTCACTGTCTATAGGACATAATGTTGTTTTTCAATATTTAGCCTCTGCAATATTTCAGTCACTTCAACCGGAATATTTTTTAAACTAATTACTCTAACGCTACGAAACTCGACACTAACGTATGTTTTACTATTGTTAACGTTTTAAAACGCATCCCGTCGAAATCCCTCGGTAATTATGGTTTTTATGAATAATTTTGAGTATGACACATTTAATGTCATTTTGTCATACACACATTGTAACATATTAATTCAACCATTAATTCAATCGCACTGACACTCGTCACCGACAATTGCCTTATCTCTCCTATTGTTTTAAAACTTGTCCCACCAAAATCCGCTGGTTTTCACTGTTTATAGGACATAATGTTGTTATTCAATATTTAGCCTCTGCAATATTTCAGTCACTTCAACCGGAATATTTTTTAAACTAATTATTCTAACGCTACGAAACTCGACTCTAACGTATGTTTTACTATTGATAACGTTTTAAAACGTATCCCGTCAAAATCCCTCGGTAATTATGGTTTTTATGAATAATTTTGAGTATGACACATTTAATGTCATTTTGTCATACACACATTGTAACATATTAATTCAACCATTAATTCAATCGCACTGACACTCGTCACCGACAATTGCCTTATTTCTCCTATTGTTTTAAAACTTGTCCCACCAAAATCCGCTGGTTTTTACTGTCTATAGGACATAATGTTGTTTTTCAATATTTAGCCTCTGCAATATTTCAGTCACTTCAACCGGAATATTTTTTAAACTAATTACTCTAACGCTACGAAACTCGACACTAACGTATGTTTTACTATTGTTAACGTTTTAAAACGCATCCCGTCGAAATCCCTCGGTAATTATGGTTTTTATGAATAATTTTGAGTATGACACATTTAATGTCATTTTGTCATACACACATTGTAACATATTAATTCAACCATTAATTCAATCGCACTGACACTCGTCACCGACAATTGCCTTATTTCTCCTATTGTTTTAAAACTTGTCCCACCAAAATCCGCTGGTTTTTACTGTCTATAGGACATAATGTTGTTTTTCAATATTTAGCCTCTGCAATATTTCAGTCACTTCAACCGGAATATTTTTTAAACTAATTACTCTAACGCTACGAAACTCGACACTAACGTATGTTTTACTATTGTTAACGTTTTAAAACGCATCCCGTCGAAATCCCTCGGTAATTATGGTTTTTATGAATAATTTTGAGTATGACACATTTAATGTCATTTTGTCATACACACATTGTAACATATTAATTCAACCATTAATTCAATCGCACTGACACTCGTCACCGACAATTGCCTTATCTCTCCTATTGTTTTAAAACTTGTCCCACCAAAATCCGCTGGTTTTTACTGTCTATAGGACATAATGTTGTTTTTCAATATTTAGCCTCTGCAATATTTCAGTCACTTCAACCGGAATATTTTTTAAACTAATTACTCTAACGCTACGAAACTCGACACTAACGTATGTTTTACTATTGTTAACGTTTTAAAACGCATCCCGTCGAAATCCCTCGGTAATTATGGTTTTTATGAATAATTTTGAGTATGACACATTTAATGTCATTTTGTCATACACACATTGTAACATATTAATTCAACCATTAATTCAATCGCACTGACACTCGTCACCGACAATTGCCTTATCTCTCCTATTGTTTTAAAACTTGTCCCACCAAAATCCGCTGGTTTTTACTGTCTATAGGACATAATGTTGTTTTTCAATATTTAGCCTCTGCAATATTTCAGTCACTTCAACCGGAATATTTTTTAAACTAATTACTCTAACGCTACGAAACTCGACACTAACGTATGTTTTACTATTGTTAACGTTTTAAAACGCATCCCGTCGAAATCCCTCGGTAATTATGGTTTTTATGAATAATTTTGAGTATGACACATTTAATGTCATTTTGTCATACACACATTGTAACATATTAATTCAACCATTAATTCAATCGCACTGACACTCGTCACCGACAATTGCCTTATCTCTCCTATTGTTTTAAAACTTGTCCCACCAAAATCCGCTGGTTTTTACTGTCTATAGGACATAATGTTGTTTTTCAATATTTAGCCTCTGCAATATTTCAGTCACTTCAACCGGAATATTTTTTAAACTAATTACTCTAACGCTACGAAACTCGACACTAACGTATGTTTTACTATTGTTAACGTTTTAAAACGCATCCCGTCGAAATCCCTCGGTAATTATGGTTTTTATGAATAATTTTGAGTATGACACATTTAATGTCATTTTGTCATACACACATTGTAACATATTAATTCAACCATTAATTCAATCGCACTGACACTCGTCACCGACAATTGCCTTATCTCTCCTATTGTTTTAAAACTTGTCCCACCAAAATCCGCTGGTTTTCACTGTTTATAGGACATAATGTTGTTATTCAATATTTAGCCTCTGCAATATTTCAGTCACTTCAACCGGAATATTTTTTAAACTAATTATTCTAACGCTACGAAACTCGACTCTAACGTATGTTTTACTATTGATAACGTTTTAAAACGTATCCCGTCAAAATCCCTCGGTAATTATGGTTTTTATGAATAATTTTGAGTATGACACATTTAATGTCATTATGTCATACACACATTGTAACATATTAATTCAACCATTAATTCAATCGCACTGACACTCGTCACCGACAATTGCCTTATCTCTCCTATTGTTTTAAAACTTGTCCCACCAAAATCCGCTGGTTTTTACTGTCTATAGGACATAATGTTGTTTTTCAATATTTAGCCTCTGCAATATTTCAGTCACTTCAACCGGAATATTTTTTAAACTAATTACTCTAACGCTACGAAACTCGACACTAACGTATGTTTTACTATTGTTAACGTTTTAAAACGCATCCCGTCGAAATCCCTCGGTAATTATGGTTTTTATGAATAATTTTGAGTATGACACATTTAATGTCATTTTGTCATACACACATTGTAACATATTAATTCAACCATTAATTCAATCGCACTGACACTCGTCACCGACAATTGCCTTATTTCTCCTATTGTTTTAAAACTTGTCCCACCAAAATCCGCTGGTTTTTACTGTCTATAGGACATAATGTTGTTTTTCAATATTTAGCCTCTGCAATATTTCAGTCACTTCAACCGGAATATTTTTTAAACTAATTATTCTAACGCTACGAAACTCGACTCTAACGTATGTTTTACTATTGATAACGTTTTAAAACGTATCCCGTCAAAATCCCTCGGTAATTATGGTTTTTATGAATAATTTTGAGTATGACACATTTAATGTCATTTTGTCATACACACATTGTAACATATTAATTCAACCATTAATTCAATCGCACTGACACTCGTCACCGACAATTGCCTTATCTCTCCTATTGTTTTAAAACTTGTCCCACCAAAATCCGCTGGTTTTTACTGTCTATAGGACATAATGTTGTTTTTCAATATTTAGCCTCTGCAATATTTCAGTCACTTCAACCGGAATATTTTTTAAACTAATTACTCTAACGCTACGAAACTCGACACTAACGTATGTTTTACTATTGTTAACGTTTTAAAACGCATCCCGTCGAAATCCCTCGGTAATTATGGTTTTTATGAATAATTTTGAGTATGACACATTTAATGTCATTTTGTCATACACACATTGTAACATATTAATTCAACCATTAATTCAATCGCACTGACACTCGTCACCGACAATTGCCTTATTTCTCCTATTGTTTTAAAACTTGTCCCACCAAAATCCGCTGGTTTTTACTGTCTATAGGACATAATGTTGTTTTTCAATATTTAGCCTCTGCAATATTTCAGTCACTTCAACCGGAATATTTTTTAAACTAATTATTCTAACGCTACGAAACTCGACTCTAACGTATGTTTTACTATTGATAACGTTATAAAACGTATCCCGTCAAAATCCCTCGGTAATTATGGTTTTTATGAATAATTTTGAGTATGACACATTTAATGTCATTATGTCATACACACATTGTAACATATTAATTCAACCATTAATTCAATCGCACTGACACTCGTCACCGACAATTGCCTTATCTCTCCTATTGTTTTAAAACTTGTCCCACCAAAATCCGCTGGTTTTCACTGTTTATAGGACATAATGTTGTTATTCAATATTTAGCCTCTGCAATATTTCAGTCACTTCAACCGGAATATTTTTTAAACTAATTATTCTAACGCTACGAAACTCGACTCTAACGTATGTTTTACTATTGATAACGTTTTAAAACGTATCCCGTCAAAATCCCTCGGTAATTATGGTTTTTATGAATAATTTTGAGTATGACACATTTAATGTCATTTTGTCATACACACATTGTAACATATTAATTCAACCATTAATTCAATCGCACTGACACTCGTCACCGACAATTGCCTTATTTCTCCTATTGTTTTAAAACTTGTCCCACCAAAATCCGCTGGTTTTTACTGTCTATAGGACATAATGTTGTTTTTCAATATTTAGCCTCTGCAATATTTCAGTCACTTCAACTGGAATATTTTTTAAACTAATTATTCTAACGCTACGAAACTCGACACTAACGTATGTTTTACTATTGTTAACGTTTTAAAACGCATCCCGTCGAAATCCCTCGGTAATTATGGTTTTTATGAATAATTTTGAGTATGACACATTTAATGTCATTTTGTCATACACACATTGTAACATATTAATTCAACCATTAATTCAATCGCACTGACACTCGTCACCGACAATTGCCTTATTTCTCCTATTGTTTTAAAACTTGTCCCACCAAAATCCGCTGGTTTTCACTGTTTATAGGACATAATGTTGTCTTTGAATATTTAGCCTCTGCAATATTTCAGTCACTTCAACTGGAATATTTTTTAAACTAATTATTCTAACGCTACGAAACTCGACACTAACGTATGTTTTATTATTGTTAACGTTTTAAAACGCATCCCGTCAAAATCTCTCGGTAATTATGGTTTTTATGAATAATTTTGAGTGTGACACATTTAATGTCATTTTGTCATTCACACATTGTAACATATTAATTAAACCATTGACTCAATCGCACTGACACTCGTCACCAACAATTGCCTTATTTCTCCTATTGTTTTAAAACTTGTCCTACCAAAATCCGCTGGTTTTCACTGTTTATAGGACATAATGTTGTTATTCAATATTTAGCCTCTGCAATTTTTCAGGCACTTCTACTGGAATATTTTTTAAACTAATTATTCTAACGATACGAAACTCGACACTAACGTATGTTTTACTATTGTTAACGTTTTAAAACGCATCCCGTCAAAATCCCTCGGTAATTATGGTTTTTATGAATAATTTTGAGTATGACACATTTAATGTCATTTTGTCATTCACACATTGTAACATATTAATTAAACCATTGATTCAATCGCACTGACACTCGTCATCAACAATTGCCTTATTTCTCCTATCGTTTTAAAACCTGTCCCATCAAAATCCGATGCTTCTAACGGTTTATGAGATATAATGTTTATATTGGAAATTCATACCTTGCAATAGATCAGGCACTTGAAATGGGATATTTTTGAAATTACTAACTCTAGGGCTATGAAAATCTACACTTATGAATGCTTCAATATTATCTACGATTATAAACGTCTCCCAACATAATCCCTCGGTAATTAAGATTTTTATAAATAATTTTGTGTATGGCAATTGAAATTGCATTTTGTCAGCTCCTGGGCTTCACATATTTTTATAGCTATTAAATCCGTCGCACTGAAATTCGTCACGAATAATTGCCTTCATTTTCCTGTCGTTTTAAAAGTAGCCCCATCGAAATCCGCTGGTTTTTACGGTTTATAGGACATAATGTTGATATTGAAAGTTGAGGTTTAGCAAACGGTCAGGCACAAAATAGGATATTATTGATACTATTAACTCTAAGGCTATGATACTCCACACTAACGTATGTTTTAATTTTAAGAACGTTTTAAAACGTCTCCCGTCAAAATCCCTCGGTAATTATGGTTTTGATGAATAATTTTGAATATCACAATTGGAATTTCATTTACTCAGCCACACAAATGTCTGCCGTTCCCTTATCAAAACTATGTTTTTTCACGGATTAACACCAGTTCACTTTTAAAACGAAGGAAGAGTTAATGCACGTATTCCTGACGAGTTTCATTGCACGACTCATTACAATTTCATTTATATCACATATTATGTAATCTCCAAGCCCTGATGCCACAACTGCACATATCAACATTCCCCCAATCATCATTCCATTCCCAAACTATCCCCATGGACTAACGCTTCCATTGATACACTTCCTAAAACGCATACTCCAGTCAAGTTTTACAATTTCCGAACATCAAATACCAATGTTATTCTGCATAATGCCCCGACAATTAAGACTTGTTTTCAAATTGCAAACTTCACCTATCATGATATCTCTCCTTGGGTATCGATTTCCATCACATAACTTTTCAAATGCTAAGAAAGGTAAACCACTTATTCCTGATCAGTTTAATTGCATAAAACAAACTAATTTCCATAATGACACAGTTTGTGTACTCTCGAAGCGTTGACAACATAACAGCTCATTCCAACATTTAACCATGAAAATTATATTTCCCTAACGACGCCCAGCCTTTAACTAATAACGTGATCAGTAATTTATCGAAAGAATTAATGTATGAATTCACTGCATTACGGCCCACATTTCCCTATCATTTGCCTTTCTTATCAGCAAACTCCTACACATCGGCCAACTTCAGCCTGAACAAACAAATGATGTATTGGTTGTATTTGCAATGCAACGACATAATTACCACATTCACATGAAAGTATGCACTTCCAATATCTTCGCGTTAACACATTTTCTCACTCACACGCAATAACGGATTTTTTTTCCGAATTTTTCCTCTGTCGCCTTCCAACACTTCACTTTGCGCCGCCTTTCTTCTACCATACATTTCACAAACACGGGGACAACATCGACACGGGGACTTCACTTGCACATTAGGGAACACTTGTCACAGTGTTTGCGACGAGTACCACTTCCAAATTGCGTTTTAATACCTAAAATTTTTACTCAAATTCCGTGAGGTTCTTGCGTGATGCAAGAATCCTAGCCGATAGTTCCGCAACTGCCACTAGGGCGCACCACCTCCCGAGACACGGTTCCGTGAAACGGCAGGCGATGAGTCCAGCATACGACACAATGTATTATACCATCCGAGAATGCCACGTTTAACCAAGAAATGTAACTAATTCCACGTCAATGAGTGCTGCGCTGTCATTACCCGTACGCCTGTGTTGTTGATTCTCGTCTTGCCTCGTTGCCAAGGTAATGGCGTATTGTTGATCGAGCATCGAAATTTCGTGCTTTCGCGAAAACGTACCGTGGGATGGTTAGGGAGATGTACCGTTGAACATCGATGGTATGATAACAATCTTCAAACCTTATCTTTTCTGAAAATGACCGTTATTAATTACTTGGGTAGTTTAAACTATTTTTAATAATTCAATGAAAAACCCTCTGCACGCCATCTCCCAATGGACACCGGGAAGCGGAAGCCGATTTCCATGCCTTTAGAGTATGTAATCCCGCTGTGATAACCGAGGATCGAAGGAAAGTGTCGCGTGGCATGCAAATTAAAATTATTCCCAAACCTATTTCTCTCATTCACCACATATCGGAATCAACGAAACTCTCGCATTAGGGAATAAATTCCGAGGAAGTGATTGCAGTAATGACTGAAAATGGATTTTTCCCAAAGCCTTTCCTCTCCAACGCTACATTAATGTCACTCTTGAAACACGCGAATAAAATATGTAGAAAATATTTCACATAGTGACGTTTCTTTCTCAAAAGAAATTTTCGCGGCATATTCCGGCTCTGCATTGCTCGCGGTAGGTGATTGAAAATATTTTTTTAAACAAGTTCAAGAATAAAAGTAATGCCAACAGCACCCGGTATTCCCAGGCGGTCACCCGTCCAAGTACTATCCGGGCCCTACGTAGTTTAACTTCGGTGATCGAACGAGAACCGGTGAATTGTACGTGGTGTGGCCGTTGGCGAGTACATGACCGAATCCTCAAAAAGTTATCATGACTTGAGAATCGAAGGAAGATCTGGTTTCTTCGCGGTTGTATCTGCTTTTGTTTCTGTTGAATAGTTACCATTTCCAGACAACAGTCCCTTGATGCTTAAGCAATTCTCAATTCCGTTATATCTTTTGGTGCATCTTTGAAAATGTGTTTATGAAAAATGTCTTTCGTAACGGTGTGCTTGTTGGTGTAATGGCGATTCGTTTCAGCTTTAATCCATTGGTAAATGTCGCCTGTTGTTGTTTCGACTGTTTAATGATCGATGTAACGCAAGGGATGCATTTACTTCTTCAAAGAAATTTTCTGGCAAAAGATGATTATGTAATGCGTAACGAGGGAATTAATTTGAGAAAGATAATTCTTGTCGTTCCAATTTCTTCATCTAAATTTTCCGGACTTGACGGTGTTATGCTCTTTGTTGGTTAAGCAATGTGTAAAAAATCGTTTTCACCATTCTTGGAACAAAATGTTTTTCCCTACATTCATACATTTTTCTTTATGTCATTTATCTATCTCCCAATGCCAACACACTGCCACGGAGACAGGAATTCGTGGTTATACTCCGAGTTATATTACGGATTGGAAATTGTTATCCTTCCTCGCTTATCGTGCTTCACTCTTTTTCCCAATTGCGATTATGAGGTGGCATTACTGCCCCTGTGATGCTAACCGATTTCGTAACATTTACGTGGAGGAATGACGAACGATAGTGCGCCCCTTCAAAAACTCTGTCCGTTGGCAGGGAGCCGACCTCGATTCAAAGTTCTCCCCTACCGACAGTTGCTTACGTCACACGCTGCCGCTTCTCGGTCGGGGAGACGTACCTTCCCCCACCACCATTTCCGACCGTGGGAACAAGAGTCCCCTTCATGTTCCCATACAGGCGGGCGACTGGCATTTGCTTTCGTGAAACGTATGCCCGACGGAAATATTTCCAACCCTAAAATTTCACCTGCGCTATGGAAATACTTCATTGGACGTGAACACCGATCATTGATTGATAAATTCCTCGACATGACTATTGCGTGAAAGTAATGAAAGTGTACTGTTGACGAAGGAACGGTATACATTGAGCGTTTTTTTTTTTTCAAGTATTACACGTTATCTCGAAGCCTTGCAAAACCCTACTTCCATTAATGGCAGTCGATTACCTTTCCACATTTTTAATGGTGCTATGCCATGAAAGTATGTGTTGCTGTCATTGGAGTGATTATCCTCGCGTGCAAGTCTTTCGATACGGCAGGTATTGAATGATGCCATGAATAGAAAACACTTACTCGCTTTTTACGTCGACGGGAAACAAACGAAGGAGGCCATTGCGTCTTTTGAAAAATTCGCCCGTTGGAACTTCTTTTTTTCTTCCCGGCGTCCCCTGCCCCACTCGCTGCGTTTAGGTTCGTGGTGGGGGAACCCGTCCCCCACCACCCGGATCCAAGCGTGGGAACTACCCCACACACGGGTTCCCAGGAAAGTTGTCTTCGTTGACCCAAGAATTTCCCCACCCCCGGATTCTTTCCACGTGGCGGTACTTCGCACGAAGAGAGAGTGCGTTACAAAAAATTTGTGGACGAATAAAACTTTGAAACGGTATGGAGGGAAATGTTTATAACTGACTGCACGAAATGGATTACGTCGCACTGGTTTTTTTCTGAAACAGTCTTCATTAATGAATTAGAGAATGAGGGATACAAATACATCTTCCACTAAGGACGCTGAATAATCTGATTCGCCAAGTAATACTTTCCAACTGCAACGAAAGAAAATGCTCGTGACGAGGGAGCATAATTTTAGACGATTCCGGCATTTAACGCGACTCCGGTGTATATGGAAAAGGTGTTTGCGATATTCCGTGTCCACCACGGCTAAAAATTTATTTCAAAGTCACGGGGGACTGCATTGGGAATGATGCATCACATTTTAGAATTTTCTTTCATTCCCGTGATTTAATGAAGGGGAAAATAGGCGCTCTGGGATTTTCTCACCCGCGCGGTTACCCGAAGGAATGTTTCTTATTTCAGTAGCCGCCTTTCCGTCGGCCGATGTGCGCAGAGAAAGAGTCTGTGAATCGCCGGGAGAAGCACGCCGCACCATCTAGCGGCGGCGGCGGAACCATACTCGGACAGTTCGCAGCCAAGTGCGAAATAGGCGACCAGCTAGTTATTAGTTAATTTATGGTATATTAATACGAGACTTAGTCATTCACTAGTAACCGAAGAAGGGGAGAATATCAATAACATTCTCGCTTTTTCTGCATTTCCCTTGCAAACCATTCCTAATTAACATGCTGAAGTAACACAATGGCAAGAATGGTTTCCAATGCAGTGCACGAAAAAAAATTGTGTTAGAATTATGGAGTTATGACTAAATTTATCAAAGTTTTCGGTTCACGAGGGACATCAAAATATTCGGTAGAAATCAGCAAACGATTTGGATAAAGTGTATGAAATTGGATTGCTATTTGTCAACTTACAGGCCACAGAATTTTTTTTCCCGTGTCTTATATGTCTTCGGGAGGCAATTTATATTAAGCAGACAACATTCCCCTATTATTCATGGTTAAATAAAAAACACAGTACTATTCCACAACCTTATATTTTTGCAGTCTACTAGTTTCAACGTTACAACGTCATTATCAAGACTAACTGTTAACTAATGTTAGTCTTGATAATGACGTTGTAACGTTGAAACTAGTAGACTGCAAAAATATAAGGTTGTGGAATAGAACTGTGTTTTTTATTTAACCATGAATATCTCATCGTTCCACCAAGTAACGCCTAAATCTGTTGATTATATTCCCCTATTAATAAAAATTAGCAGTAGTTGCAAGAAGTGGCATTTTTGATAAGCGAATTCCATGATTTTCCACCGTTGGTTGCTATGTTACGTCGCACGTAACGTTGAAAGAATTAGCGATGCAAAGTTTCCATTATTTGCTGTACTCGCGTTACGTCTTGCATTGAAATGTTTATGTGTAGCAAACAGCCAACAGGAAACCAAATTACTTCGTTACTAAGGGTAACTATATCGTTCAGCGCTCAAGCGAAACTGCTCAATGTCACGAAAAGCTTTCCAAATAATTAAGTTATGCTTTGAAAATCATTGTGGAAGAGACGAGTGTGTTCATTAACATATTTCCCAAGGCAGACGGCACGGAAATTTATTGCTACGGATTAACTCGTTCCGTGCGTTTTAATAGAATGTAGAGAAATGTGGATTGCCTATTCATAAGATATTAATTAATCGGTTCCCTCCCTTTACTGACTAAATGTACGGCTATACTCCGAAACTCTGCGAACTTTTCTCGTGTACTGCGAATATGTACAACTATGGGAGTTCGGTTTAAGGATAAGTCGTTGACAATGGCAGACAGTAACGATATTACTTATTGAGAAGAGGAAGGATATTTGACGTATGTAGGGTGCAATCGAGGAAGGAAAGTAGACCTGGCTAATCACGAGAAATAATTTATTCGGATAAGGAAATTCTTCGATCGCTCGCGAAATAATGTAATTTCCGCTTCACTCCAATGGCTGGAGAACGATTGTCATTAACCGTGGCATGCGAAAATGTAGTAAGAACTTACGGTACCGTTAGGGAATATGTGAAATTGAATCGTGGACAACTGCGAGCAGCAACTCGGACACGAAACATTTTCAGAGTAGGAAGGAACGGTAACTAACAATTAAATCGCTCACTGCATTCGTCGCGGAATCAATATGCTAATGAAATGGTCCGGCATTCACGGCTTATGAATGAATCACTTCTAATCACCTAAGGTATAACCGAGCCGAGTTCTTTCCCCGCTTATCCGTGTTATCGCGTTTTCTCTTTCCGTACTGCGATCGTGAACCCACTCTTGTCATAAGGACACTGCGCGATGTGTCATCGAGAGCACACACAATGCCATGCGATGGTAAAGTTCCTCGTCTCGCGACGAGCACCTACGGCCGAGATGTTCTCTGCCTCGCGGCCCCCTGCCCTGCACCCGCGATGCCGAGAATCGTCAGCCGCACGGAGTGTATTCCTGCCTTGAGTCGAAGCGGTCCACTCCCTTCGAACGCCGAAATGAAATTCAAATCGCGGGCGGAGGAAAGACACCGCTTGACAGTCGTCACTTCACTGGCAGATGATCATTTACGAGGCGGTCGTGTTCCGATCATGTACGTTTAAACGATACTGTGTTTGATGAATGGATTATTTACATATATTCAGTGCTTCGCGTCGTTGGAATACAGTGCGGTGTTTCATTGTTGTAAATGGCAACATTTGTTTTTCCGCATTTCACGACAATTGACCGCGGATGAGTCGATAAATCATTCATCGTGGCTAGCGTTCGCATATTTGCGCCGAGTCGCAATCCGGGATAGAAATCCCACCGAGAGACGATATTTCAAATTCCGCTCTGGACGTCCACGGCGAGCGACTGCGAAAAGGCCTCCCGCGCCATCTGTCGGCGGATTCTGAATTACTACTCGATCAGCGGTAGCTGTCGTGAGAAGACGACGCGAATAATTATTATCAGTTATAATTAGTCCATGTTTATCAGCGGTTACTCACATAACGCCGGTTATGTAGTGTTCTTTGTGACGCACGGCAAACGCGAGGAAATGAGTGAAAGTGTCTGTGTCGATGGATGTATAGGAAAAGTGAGTGAAATGCACGAGAATCAATAGTGTGATGAAAACAGCGATTCTGATAGCCGTGCAGGTGAATACTGTGATCCACAACCAGCGAGCCGAGTAAGTACGCTATTACTTATTTAAACACTTTTCACGCTCGTATTCGTTGACTGTGTTGTTCCTTGCGTTTCTCTTTCGTGTGGAAAAGTAAACTGTGTAGTGATTAATTCACTGTTTGACGATGATGACGGTTGATTGATCCCAACGTGTAATTGTGTATCCTAAGAAAACCGAAATTATTCGTGGCGTCCTTAATTGTTACAAGTTGAGTGAATCGTGGCTTAATTTAAAACTGTTTGCCTTTTCTGTGCTAAGGCGTTGATGGTTATCCCTTGCACTTTGTATGTTAGGCACTGTGCACTGTTTGAAATGTTGACGAAAGAGTGGAAGGAAGAATATTTTTCGCTAATTTTTTCCTTAGCAACGGATTGCTGGTTTCACATTAGTGAATACGGAATAATTAAATGGAAGTGTTTAGCGTGTTATATCGTCGTCCTTAAATTTGCATGAGTGAAGTGATTTTAATTGGCAGATCTTGATTAGTAATACGTGTCAATGCTAAGTCTAGCAAGTGCAATGAAAGAACAATTAACGATGTTGACGATTACACGTCCCATTCCTACCGTCAGGCGTCGTTGGTTATTCTTAACGTTCCTTTCGTGGGAATGTAATTCCTTTTGTGCTATTTCATTTTTTCTTGGCAGCGGAATAACGTAAATAATTAGGGCAGGGATATTATAACGTAAATAATTTGGGCAGTTTTATGGTAAGCTGTGATAACTTAACATGTGATTTTAAAAGCGAACTGTTAGCATAACGGAGCCCAAGGAATGTTATCGGACGTAGTAGAGGAATTACTTTTCAAACGTCAAAGGCAAACTCACAAACATTTCCCAGATTGTACTGCCTCTTTCAGTAATTCCTGATTGCTACATCATTTCCTTCGCCATACGAATGTTAACAGTGACATCCGTACTTGATATATTGGTTTGAAATCGCTTGGAAATCGTCGAAAACCACGTAAGACTCTGCATCATGCGGTACGTTTTGGTGGATATTTTGAGGTACAAGAGTACTCTATATTCCAATTATGCAAATGTTCACCACATTGCGCTTGAATCTTGGCTTAATTTACGATATTATATGCGACTTTAAGGCGGGGATTTGGTCGTTCGATGTGCCATTGTTGTGGAGAACATTAATAGTTCACGACAATTGACAATCGATGGTTCATTAGGTATGGCAAGGATTCGCATATTGCCGCTGCGTTGCGAATAATTATCCCAATTGCTTTCCCACGCGCGATTCCTAATTCCCAACAGCGATGCGCGCAGTGGACTGCTGGAGGTTCCCCCCGCACCATCTAGCGGCCGAATCTGTATTACCACTCGATCGCTCTTGCTGCGGCAGCTGTAGTGAGAAGACGTCGCGAGTAACTAATATCAGTGATAATTGTATAATGTTTATCAGCTGTAACTGACATAACGCCGGTTCTGTAGTGTTCTTTGTGACGCTTGGCAATCGTGAGGAAAGGATTGAAAGTGTCTGTGTCGCTGGATGCATAGGAAAAGTTAGTGAAATGTACGGGAATGAAGTGTGTTGACAACAGCGATTGTGATCTACAGCCGAAGAGCCGAGTAAGTACGCTGTTACTTATTTTTCCACTTTTTACATTCATAATCGTTGTCTGTGTTATTCCTTGGCTTTCTCTTTTGTGTAGAAAAGTGAACTGTGATGTGATTAATACACTGTTTGACGATGATGACGGTTGATTGATCCCAGCGTTTAATTGTGCATCGTAAGAAAACATAAATAAGTCGTGGCGTCCTTAATTGTTTCAAGTTGAGTGAATCGTGGCATAATTTAAAAGTGTTTGCCTTTGAATGTGCTAAGACGTTGATGGTTTTCCCTTGCACTTTGTATCTTAGGCACTGTGCACTGTTTGAAATGTTGACGAAGGAGTTGAAGGAAGAACATTTTTCGCGAATTCCTTAGCAACGGATTGTTTGGTTTCACAAAATTTATTACGGAATATTTTAATGGAAGTGTTTACGGTGTTACATCGTGGTCGTATACTCTGTATGTGTGAAGTTATGTACATTGGCAGATCCGGATTAATAATAAGTGTAATGCTATGTATTTGGACTGCTGTTATGAAAGCAGTCAGCGATGTCGAATAGTGCACACCGCATTTCCACTGTCAGCCGGCGTTGATTATTGTTAACGTGCCTTTCGTCCGAATATAATTCCTTGTGTGATATTTCATAACTTCTTCGCAGTGGAACTACATAATTAATTAGGGCAACGATAACATTCCATGGTAATGCTGTGTTAAGTTGACATGTGACTTGAAAAGCGTAGTGTTAGCATCACGGAGGCCAAAAGAATTTTATCGGATATGGAAAAGGAATTAATTGTAAAACGTCAAATCACAAACGTTTCCTCAGACTCGTGAAATTGGAGACCAGCAAAACGCCATTGTCATATGATTGAATGGAAACCGTGAAATGTTGTAAGTAGCGGCACTCATACGCAAGTTTATTTGTGATTTTGCAAAATTATGTTCATCGTTGGTTATCGGAAATGTGGGAACGCATTGTGCAAAGCGTCGAAGACTATTTTAAGTCCTCGACACTCATTTTCGCACACCGCATGTGTTATGATTTTCGGGAAAAAATGTAAACTGTGCTCTTTCAATGCGTTACTGATTGTTACGAGGTAACCGTAGGGGCTCGAAATTTCAAAAGGTTTCGCCATGGGTGATAATTACTCGATGTCATTACATCAAACTTTATAATCGCTGGTCTTTCCCGGGGAAGGGAATGAGAAATGTGATTGTTGACGTGCTAATTATCCTTAGCAACCGGGTGTTTGCTGGTTTCATTGCTGTTGTTTTCAATTGTTTGAACAAGTACTGACGCTGAAGTTGTTGCACCGATTTGCGTGTGGGAAGTGTACCACTACTAATTGCTTGCATTGAGAAATTCTTATTGTTGCGAATTAAGTATCGATAGTAAGTATCGTTCGTTTGCGTTTCATTGTCTTTGATAGGCCGTCGAAATTGTGCTTCGTAGGACGTCGTGCGTTTGATGAGTAACTGTTACAATAAATCTGTAATGGAATTGATGTAATGAATCGTTCACGAAACAACTCCGCGATTAATATATTTCTCGAATGCATCTGCAAGCTTTTTTTTCGTTTAACCGATTGCAGGCGTGCCATTACAACGTAAACGAGACATAATGAAAGAAAGAAATTGCGTCCTTCATGTTCCGGGAGCACAATTTTATCCATCGCATGACACGCAAGTTCGGACGACAGCATTTTGTTTTGCTTTTCTCCAGGCTCGACACCCCCGATACCGGCTGCCTAGTCAGTGTGCGTGTCGAGACTTGCAGGAACTCAATTCGTATGGGAGTGGAAGTGGTCCGCTAGTTTTGAACGCGAAAATAAAATGCGATACGCCGAGCGACGCTCGGTGGTCGGCAGTTAATAGCATTGCCCGGATTTAATTTCCTTCAGTCAAAATTAACATTCACCAACGATGAGAAATGTGCAGGTTTACAATGATGTGTTCATAGATTGAATTTATAAGTGGTTTTACGTGCGAAACGGACGCAAGCTTTGCGTCTTCGGACGAAAAGGCTATGTGCCATTGCTGTCATTAATAGTAATTGTTCGAGACAGTCAAGATCCGAGGACTCGACAGCGTATGCATTGGCATTGTTGACCTCGGTCGTAAACAATAGCCCGGGTGCGCTCTCCCTCGGGGGATCGAACGTTCAAACTTGTGTTTGCACGCGCCCGGCGAGGCAGGCACCGGACTGCGGAGTGGCCTCCGTCGCACCATCTAGCGGCAGCGCGTGTTACTTTTTGAGCACTCACGATGCAATACTTGTCCCGGGATGCGGATGACGAGATTAATTATTACATTGTTGCAAGTTTGTCAGTGACACCTGACATTACGTCGTTTGTATCTTCCACCTTTTGACGCAACACACGTGTAAGAAAAGGAATGATGAATGATCAATAGCCGATCCGGTTAATGAAGGGAATCGCACGTAGCAGGGTTTTAATTATTACGCTATGAATTAATTTTCGTTTCCAGAAAATCTTAAAGGAGAATACTAATCGTTGAAAGCATTTCACAAATTGACCTTCGTCTTCTTTTTTTAAAGAATTTTTCTCGGCATTTTCTGGCAATGCATAGCTCGTGGTAGCTGAGTTAAAATATTTTTTTAAGTTTAATAGTTGCCAGTTTCCCGCAGTAGTTGGATGTGCTTTAGTGTCTCTCAATTCCGTTATTTCATGTACTCGATATTTGAAAATGTGTTTCTGAAAAATGTCTGTAGCAACGGTGTGCTTGTTACTGTAATGGCGATTTCTTTCAGCTCCCATCGCTTAGTGAATGTCGCCTGTTGTTGTGTCAACTGTTTCATGATCGAAATTATTTTGGGTATGCATTTAATTTTAAAAATGGATTCGCAGGAAATGGAGCATTATGGAATGCAGACAGGAAAAGCAGTTCTCTCAAGGAATAATTTCGAGAAGTATATTGTTCGGCGTTACATTACTTTATGTAAATTTTCCGGGCTTGACTGTTTTAAGCGCGGTTTCTCTACGAATGACAACGAATGTATCAACCTAGGAACAGAAATATATTATCCAAGAGTGGTGAATAAAAAAGTTATATCGATCGTTCGTGGAACAATATAATTTTCGCTGTAATCACCGACGTTTCCTTCATGAGATGTCATTTACTATACTTACGGAATTTACTCGAGCGAAATGATTTTTTTCAGTATGTACGATGTAAGTAACTTACGTGTAGAATACGGAAGGAATGGTATGGGCCTAAGAAATGGCATGGACTGCACAAAGGCAGCGTTCTGCGCGATAAGGAAAAGTGAAA
>NW_025791717.1:300000-388701 GCF_921293095.1 Ischnura elegans
AGCGATATCCCATTCAAATGGGGAGTCACTCAAAAAAGTCAAAAATCAGACTATCTCAAAAATCCCTGTTTAACTAACGAAAACCATGGCGACAGTTTTAATACGTTCTATAACAAAGACACAATGCTATTTGAATTATCCCGTGATCATATTTTCGATCGCAGTGTGGAATGCAAATTTAAAAATGTCACGTTGGAACGTAGAATTCTGATCTGAACGAAAAAATGACTGTCGCAAATATCGTTGATACATGAAAAATGTCACGTAAGGCAGATGAGGACCTTAATTGACTAGGATTTAAACATATTTGATCGTTCTCGCATTCATATTGATCACTTTATTGTCTCATGTAAGTTAAGCGATATCCCATTCAAATGGGGAGTCACTCAAAAAAGTCAAAAATCACACTATCTCAAAAATCCCTGTTTAACTAACGAAAACCATGGCGACAGTTTTAATACGTTCTATAACAAAGACACAATGCTATTTGAATGCTACCGTGATCATATTTTCGATCGCAGTGTGGAATGCAAATTTAAAAATATCACGTTGGAACGTAAGAATTCTGATCTGAACGAAAAAATGACTGTCGCAAATATCGTTGATACATGAAAAATGTCACGTAAGGCAGTATGAGGACCTTAATCGACTAGGATTTAAACATATTTGATCGTTCTCGCATTCATATTGATCACTTTATTGTCTCATGTAAGTTAAGCGATATCCCATTCAAATGGGGAGTCACTCAAAAAAGTCAAAAATCAGACTATCTCAAAAATCCCTGTTTAACTAACGAAAACCATGGCGACAGTTTTAATACGTTCTATAACAAAGACACAATGCTATTTGAATGCTACCGTGATCATATTTTCGATCGAAGTGTGGAATGCAAATTTAAAAATATCACGTTGGAACGTAAGAATTCTGATCTGAACGAAAAAATGACTGTCGCAAATATCGTTGATACATGAAAAATGTCACGTAAGGCAGTATGAGGACCTTAATTGACTAGGATTTAAACATATTTGATCGTTCTCGCATTCATATTGATCACTTTAATGTCTCATGTAAGTTAAGCAATATCCCATTCAAATGGGGAGTCACTCAAAAAAGTCAAAAATCAGACTATCTCAAAAATCCCTGTTTAACTAACGAAAACCATGGCGACAGTTTTAATACGTTCTATAACAAAGACACAATGCTATTTGAATGCTACCGTGATCATATTTTCGATCGCAGTGTGGAATGCAAATTTAAAAATATCACGTTGGAACGTAAGAATTCTGATCTGAACGAAAAAATGACTGTCGCAAATATCGTTGATACATGAAAAATGTCACGTAAGGCAGTATGAGGACCTTAATTGACTAGGATTTAATTATATTTGATCGTTCTCGCATTCATATTGATCACTTTATTGTCTCATGTAAGTTAAGCGATATCCCATTCAAATGGGGAGTCACTCAAAAAAGTCAAAAATCACACTATCTCAAAAATCCCTGTTTAACTAACGAAAACCATGGCGACAGTTTTAATACGTTCTATAACAAAGACACAATGCTATTTGAATGCTACCGTGATCATATTTTCGATCGCAGTGTGGAATGCAAATTTAAAAATATCACGTTGGAACGTAAGAATTCTGATCTGAACGAAAAAATGACTGTCGCAAATATCGTTGATACATGAAAAATGTCACGTAAGGCAGTATGAGGACCTTAATTGACTAGGATTTAAACATATTTGATCGTTCTCGCATTCATATTGATCACTTTAATGTCTCATGTAAGTTAAGCGATATCCCATTCAAATGGGGAGTCACTCAAAAAAGTCAAAAATCAGACTATCTCAAAAATCCCTGTTTAACTAACGAAAACCATGGCGACAGTTTTAATACGTTCTATAACAAAGACACAATGCTATTTGAATTATCCCGTGATCATATTTTCGATCGCAGTGTGGAATGCAAATTTAAAAATGTCACGTTGGAACGTAGAATTCTGATCTGAACGAAAAAATGACTGTCGCAAATATCGTTGATACATGAAAAATGTCACGTTAGGCAGTATGAGGACCTTAATTGACTAGGATTTAAACATATTTGATCGTTCTCGCATTCATATTGATCACTTTATTGTCTCATGTAAGTTAAGCGATATCCCATTCAAATGGGGAGTCACTCAAAAAAGTCAAAAATCACACTATCTCAAAAATCCCTGTTTAACTAACGAAAACCATGGCGACAGTTTTAATACGTTCTATAACAAAGACACAATGCTATTTGAATGCTACCGTGATCATATTTTCGATCGCAGTGTGGAATGCAAATTTAAAAATATCACGTTGGAACGTAAGAATTCTGATCTGAACGAAAAAATGACTGTCGCAAATATCGTTGATACATGAAAAATGTCACGTAAGGCAGTATGAGGACCTTAATCGACTAGGATTTAAACATATTTGATCGTTCTCGCATTCATATTGATCACTTTATTGTCTCATGTAAGTTAAGCGATATCCCATTCAAATGGGGAGTCACTCAAAAAAGTCAAAAATCAGACTATCTCAAAAATCCCTGTTTAACTAACGAAAACCATGGCGACAGTTTTAATACGTTCTATAACAAAGACACAATGCTATTTGAATGCTACCGTGATCATATTTTCGATCGCAGTGTGGAATGCAAATTTAAAAATATCACGTTGGAACGTAAGAATTCTGATCTGAACGAAAAAATGACTGTCGCAAATATCGTTGATACATGAAAAATGTCACGTAAGGCAGTATGAGGACCTTAATTGACTAGGATTTAAACATATTTGATCGTTCTCGCATTCATATTGATCACTTTATTGTCTCATGTAAGTTAAGCGATATCCCATTCAAATGGGGAGTCACTCAAAAAAGTCAAAAATCACACTATCTCAAAAATCCCTGTTTAACTAACGAAAACCATGGCGACAGTTTTAATACGTTCTATAACAAAGACACAATGCTATTTGAATGCTACCGTGATCATATTTTCGATCGCAGTGTGGAATGCAAATTTAAAAATATCACGTTGGAACGTAAGAATTCTGATCTGAACGAAAAAATGACTGTCGCAAATATCGTTGATACATGAAAAATGTCACGTAAGGCAGTATGAGGACCTTAATCGACTAGGATTTAAACATATTTGATCGTTCTCGCATTCATATTGATCACTTTAATGTCTCATGTAAGTTAAGCAATATCCCATTCAAATGGGGAGTCACTCAAAAAAGTCGAAAATCAGATTATCTCAAAAATCCCTGTTTAACTAACGAAAACCATGGCGACAGTTTAAATACGTTCTATATCAAAGACACAAGTGATCATATTTTCGATCGCAGTGTGGAATGCAAATTTAAAAATGTCACGTTGGAACGTAGAATTCTGATCTGAACGAAAAAATGACTGTCGCAAATATCGTTGATACATGAAAAATGTCACGTAAGGCAGTATGAGGACCTTAATTGACTAGGATTTAAACATATTTGATCGTTCTCGCATTCATATTGATCACTTTAATGTCTCATGTAAGTTAAGCGATATCCCATTCAAATGGGGAGTCACTCAAAAAAGTCAAAAATCAGACTATCTCAAAAATCCCTGTTTAACTAACGAAAACCATGGCGACAGTTTTAATACGTTCTATAACAAAGACACAATGCTATTTGAATTATCCCGTGATCATATTTTCGATCGCAGTGTGGAATGCAAATTTAAAAATGTCACGTTGGAACGTAGAATTCTGATCTGAACGAAAAAATGACTGTCTGCAAATATCGTTGATACATGAAAAATGTCACGTTAGGCAGTATGAGGACCTTAATTGACTAGGATTTAAACATATTTGATCGTTCTCGCATTCATATTGATCACTTTATTGTCTCATGTAAGTTAAGCGATATCCCATTCAAATGGGGAGTCACTCAAAAAAGTCAAAAAATCACACTATCTCAAAAATCCCTGTTTAACTAACGAAAACCATGGCGACAGTTTTAATACGTTCTATAACAAAGACACAATGCTATTTGAATGCTACCGTGATCATATTTTCGATCGCAGTGTTGAATGCAAATTTAAAAATGTCACGTTGGAAACGTAGAATTCTGATCTGAACGAAAAAATGACTGTCGCAAATATCGTTGATACATGAAAAATGTCACGTAAGGCAGTATGAGGACCTTAATTGACTAGGATTTAAACATATTTGATCGTTCTCCGCATTCATATTGATCCACTTTATTGTCTCATGTAAGTTAAGCGATATCCCATTCAAATGGGGAGTCACTCAAAAAAGTCAAAAATCAGACTATCTCAAAAATCCCTGTTTAAACTAACGAAAACCATGGCGACAGTTTTAATACGTTCTATAACAAAGACACAATGCTATTTGAATGCTACCGTGATCATATTTTCGATCGCAGTGTGGAATGCAAATTTAAAAATATCACGTTGGAACGTAAGAATTCTGATCTGAACGAAAAAATGACTGTCGCAAATATCGTTGATACATGAAAAATGTCACGTAAGGCAGTATGAGGACCTTAATTGACTAGGATTTAAACATATTTGATCGTTCTCGCATTCATATTGATCACTTTATTGTCTCATGTAAGTTAAGCGATATCCCATTCAAATGGGGAGTCACTCAAAAAAGTCAAAAATCACACTATCCTCAAAAATCCCTGTTTAACTAACGAAAACCATGGCGACAGTTTTAATACGTTCTATAACAAAGACACAATGCTATTTGAATGCTACCGTGATCATATTTTCGATCGCAGTGTGGAATGCAAATTTAAAAATATCACGTTGGAACGTAAGAATTCTGATCTGAACGAAAAAAATGACTGTCGCAAATATCGTTGATACATGAAAAATGTCACGTAAGGCAGTATGAGGACCTTAATTGACTAGGATTTAAACATATTTGATCGTTCTCGCATTCATATTGATCACTTTAATGTCTCATGTAAGTTAAGCGATATCCCATTCAAATGGGGAGTCACTCAAAAAAGTCAAAAATCAGACTATCTCAAAAATCCCTGTTTAACTAACGAAAACCATGGCGACAGTTTTAATACGTTCTATAACAAAGACACAATGCTATTTGAATTATCCCGTGATCATATTTTCGATCGCAGTGTGGAATGCAAATTTAAAAATGTCACGTTGGAACGTAGAATTCTGATCTGAACGAAAAAATGACTGTCGCAAATATCGTTGATACATGAAAAATGTCACGTTAGGCAGTATGAGGACCTTAATTGACTAGGATTTAAACATATTTGATCGTTCTCCGCATTCATATTGATCACTTTATTGTCTCATGTAAGTTAAGCGATATCCCATTCAAATGGGGAGTCACTCAAAAAAGTCAAAAATCACACTATCTCAAAAATCCCTGTTTAACTAACGAAAACCATGGCGACAGTTTTAATACGTTCTATAACAAAGACACAATGCTATTTGAATGCTACCGTGATCATATTTTCGATCGCAGTGTGGAATGCAATTTAAAAATATCACGTTGGAACGTAAGAATTCTGATCTGAACGAAAAAATGACTGTCGCAAATATCGTTGATACATGAAAAATGTCACGTAAGGCAGTATGAGGACCTTAATCGACTAGGATTTAAACATATTTGATCGTTCTCGCATTCATATTGATCACTTTATTGTCTCATGTAAGTTAAGCGATATCCCATTCAAATGGGGAGTCACTCAAAATAAAGTACAAAAATCAGACTATCTCAAAAATCCCTGTTTAACTAACGAAAACCATGGCGACAGTTTTAATACGTTCTATAACAAAGACACAATGCTATTTGAATGCTACCGTGATCATATTTTCGATCGCAGTGTGGAATGCAAATTTAAAAATATCACGTTGGAACGTAAGAATTCTGATCTGAACGAAAAAATGACTGTCGCAAAATATCGTTGATACATGAAAAATGTCACGTAAGGCAGTATGAGGACCTTAATTGACTAGGATTTAAACATATTTGATCGTTCTCGCATTCATATTGATCACTTTAATGTCTCATGTAAGTTAAGCAATATCCCATTCAAATGGGGAGTCACTCAAAAAAGTCAAAAATCAGACTATCTCAAAAATCCCTGTTTAACTAACGAAAACCATGGCGACAGTTTTTAATACGTTCTATAACAAAGACACAATGCTATTTGAATGCTACCGTGATCATATTTTCGATCGCAGTGTGGAATGCAAATTTAAAAATATCACGTTGGAACGTAAGAATTCTGATCTGAACGAAAAAATGACTGTCGCAAATATCGTTTGATACATGAAAAATGTCACGTAAGGCAGTATGAGGACCTTAATTGACTAGGATTTAAACATATTTGATCGTTCTCCCGCATTCATATTGATCACTTTATTGTCTCATGTAAGTTAAGCGATATCCATTCAAATGGGAGTTCACTCAAAAAGTCAAAAATCACACTATCTCAAAAATCCCTGTTTAACTAACGAAAACCATGGCGACAGTTTTAATACGTTCTATAAAAAAGACACAATGCTATTTGAATGCTACCGTGATCATATTTTCGATCGCAGTGTGGAATGCAAATTTAAAAATATCACGTTGGAACGTAAGAATTCTGATCTGAACGAAAAAATGACTGTCGCAAATATCGTTGATACATGAAAAATGTCACGTAAGGCAGTATGAGGACCTTAATTGACTAGGATTTAACATATTTGATCGTTCTCCCGCATTCATATTGATCACTTTATTGTCTCATGTAAGTTAAGCGATATCCCATTCAAATGGGGAGTCACTCAAAAAAGTCAAAAATCAGACTATCTCAAAAATCCCTGTTTAACTAACGAAAACCATGGCGACAGTTTTAATACGTTCTATAACAAAGACACAATGCTATTTGAATTATCCCGTGATCATATTTTCGATCGCAGTGTGGAATGCAAATTTAAAAATGTCACGTTGGAACGTAGAATTCTGATCTGAACGAAAAAATGACTGTCGGGACATATCGTTGATACATGAAAAATGGTCACGTTAGGCAGTATGAGGACCTTAATTGACTAGGATTTAAACATATTTGATCGTTCTCGCATTCATATTGATCACTTTATTGTCTCATGTAAGTTAAGCGATATCCCATTCAAATGGGGGAGTCACTCAAAAAAAGTCAAAAATCACACTATCTCAAAAATCCTGTTTAACTAACGAAAACCATGGCGACAGTTTTAATACGTTCTATAACAAAGACACAATGCTATTTGAATGCTACCGTGATCATATTTTCGATCGCAGTGTGGATGCAAATTTAAAAATGTCACGTTGGAACGTAGAATTCTGATCTGAACGAAAAAATGACTGTCGCAAATATCGTTGATACATGAAAAATGTCACGTAAGGCAGTATGAGGACCTTAATTGACTAGGATTTAAACATATTTGATCGTTCCTCGCATTCATATTGATCACTTTATTGTCCTCATGTAAGTTAAGCGATATCCCATTCAAATGGGGAGTCACTCAAAAAAGTCGAAAATCAGATTATCTCAAAAATCCCTGTTTAACTAACGAAAACCATGGCGACAGTTTAAATACGTTCTATATCAAAGACACAATGCTATTTGAATGCTCCCGTGATCATATTTTCGATCGCAGTGTGGAATGCAATTTAAAAATATCACGTTGGAACGTAGAATTCTGATCTGAACGAAAAAATGACTGTCGCAAATATCGTTGATACATGAAAAATGTCACGTAAGGCAGTATGAGGACCTTAATTGACTAGGATTTAAACATATTTGATCGTTCTCGCATTCATATTGATCACTTTAATGTCTCATGTAAGTTAAGCGATATCCCATTCAAATGGGGAGTCACTCAAAAAAGTCAAAAATCAGACTATCTCAAAAATCCCTGTTTAACTAACGAAAACCATGGCGACAGTTTTAATACGTTCTATAACAAAGACACAATGCTATTTGAATTATCCCGTGATCATATTTTCGATCGCAGTGTGGAATGCAAATTTAAAAATGTCACGTTGGAACGTAGAATTCTGATCTGAACGAAAAAATGACTGTCGCAAATATCGTTGATACATGAAAAATGTCACGTAAGGCAGTATGAGGACCTTAATTGACTAGGATTTAAACATATTTGATCGTTCTCGCATTCATATTGATCACTTTATTGTCTCATGTAAGTTAAGCGATATCCCATTCAAATGGGGAGTCACTCAAAAAAGTCAAAAATCACACTATCTCAAAAATCCCTGTTTAACTAACGAAAACCATGGCGACAGTTTTAATACGTTCTATAACAAAGACACAATGCTATTTGAATGCTACCGTGATCATATTTTCGATCGCAGTGTGGAATGCAAATTTAAAAATATCACGTTGGAACGTAAGAATTCTGATCTGAACGAAAAAATGACTGTCGCAAATATCGTTGATACATGAAAAATGTCACGTAAGGCAGTATGAGGACCTTAATCGACTAGGATTTAAACATATTTGATCGTTCTCGCATTCATATTGATCACTTTATTGTCTCATGTAAGTTAAGCGATATCCCATTCAAATGGGGAGTCACTCAAAAAAGTCAAAAATCAGACTATCTCAAAAATCCCTGTTTAACTAACGAAAACCATGGCGACAGTTTTAATACGTTCTATAACAAAGACACAATGCTATTTGAATGCTACCGTGATCATATTTTCGATCGAAGTGTGGAATGCAAATTTAAAAATATCACGTTGGAACGTAAGAATTCTGATCTGAACGAAAAAATGACTGTCGCAAATATCGTTGATACATGAAAAATGTCACGTAAGGCAGTATGAGGACCTTAATTGACTAGGATTTAAACATATTTGATCGTTCTCGCATTCATATTGATCACTTTAATGTCTCATGTAAGTTAAGCAATATCCCATTCAAATGGGGAGTCACTCAAAAAAGTCAAAAATCAGACTATCTCAAAAATCCCTGTTTAACTAACGAAAACCATGGCGACAGTTTTAATACGTTCTATAACAAAGACACAATGCTATTTGAATGCTACCGTGATCATATTTTCGATCGCAGTGTGGAATGCAAATTTAAAAATATCACGTTGGAACGTAAGAATTCTGATCTGAACGAAAAAATGACTGTCGCAAATATCGTTGATACATGAAAAATGTCACGTAAGGCAGTATGAGGACCTTAATTGACTAGGATTTAATTATATTTGATCGTTCTCGCATTCATATTGATCACTTTATTGTCTCATGTAAGTTAAGCGATATCCCATTCAAATGGGGAGTCACTCAAAAAAGTCAAAAATCACACTATCTCAAAAATCCCTGTTTAACTAACGAAAACCATGGCGACAGTTTTAATACGTTCTATAACAAAGACACAATGCTATTTGAATGCTACCGTGATCATATTTTCGATCGCAGTGTGGAATGCAAATTTAAAAATATCACGTTGGAACGTAAGAATTCTGATCTGAACGAAAAAATGACTGTCGCAAATATCGTTGATACATGAAAAATGTCACGTAAGGCAGTATGAGGACCTTAATTGACTAGGATTTAAACATATTTGATCGTTCTCGCATTCATATTGATCACTTTAATGTCTCATGTAAGTTAAGCGATATCCCATTCAAATGGGGAGTCACTCAAAAAAGTCAAAAATCAGACTATCTCAAAAATCCCTGTTTAACTAACGAAAACCATGGCGACAGTTTTAATACGTTCTATAACAAAGACACAATGCTATTTGAATTATCCCGTGATCATATTTTCGATCGCAGTGTGGAATGCAAATTTAAAAATGTCACGTTGGAACGTAGAATTCTGATCTGAACGAAAAAATGACTGTCGCAAATATCGTTGATACATGAAAAATGTCACGTTAGGCAGTATGAGGACCTTAATTGACTAGGATTTAAACATATTTGATCGTTCTCGCATTCATATTGATCACTTTATTGTCTCATGTAAGTTAAGCGATATCCCATTCAAATGGGGAGTCACTCAAAAAAGTCAAAAATCACACTATCTCAAAAATCCCTGTTTAACTAACGAAAACCATGGCGACAGTTTTAATACGTTCTATAACAAAGACACAATGCTATTTGAATGCTACCGTGATCATATTTTCGATCGCAGTGTGGAATGCAAATTTAAAAATATCACGTTGGAACGTAAGAATTCTGATCTGAACGAAAAAATGACTGTCGCAAATATCGTTGATACATGAAAAATGTCACGTAAGGCAGTATGAGGACCTTAATCGACTAGGATTTAAACATATTTGATCGTTCTCGCATTCATATTGATCACTTTATTGTCTCATGTAAGTTAAGCGATATCCCATTCAAATGGGGAGTCACTCAAAAAAGTCAAAAATCAGACTATCTCAAAAATCCCTGTTTAACTAACGAAAACCATGGCGACAGTTTTAATACGTTCTATAACAAAGACACAATGCTATTTGAATGCTACCGTGATCATATTTTCGATCGCAGTGTGGAATGCAAATTTAAAAATATCACGTTGGAACGTAAGAATTCTGATCTGAACGAAAAAATGACTGTCGCAAATATCGTTGATACATGAAAAATGTCACGTAAGGCAGTATGAGGACCTTAATTGACTAGGATTTAAACATATTTGATCGTTCTCGCATTCATATTGATCACTTTATTGTCTCATGTAAGTTAAGCGATATCCCATTCAAATGGGGAGTCACTCAAAAAAGTCAAAAATCACACTATCTCAAAAATCCCTGTTTAACTAACGAAAACCATGGCGACAGTTTTAATACGTTCTATAACAAAGACACAATGCTATTTGAATGCTACCGTGATCATATTTTCGATCGCAGTGTGGAATGCAAATTTAAAAATATCACGTTGGAACGTAAGAATTCTGATCTGAACGAAAAAATGACTGTCGCAAATATCGTTGATACATGAAAAATGTCACGTAAGGCAGTATGAGGACCTTAATCGACTAGGATTTAAACATATTTGATCGTTCTCGCATTCATATTGATCACTTTAATGTCTCATGTAAGTTAAGCAATATCCCATTCAAATGGGGAGTCACTCAAAAAAGTCGAAAATCAGATTATCTCAAAAATCCCTGTTTAACTAACGAAAACCATGGCGACAGTTTAAATACGTTCTATATCAAAGACACAATGCTATTTGAATGCTCCCGTGATCATATTTTCGATCGCAGTGTGGAATGCAAATTTAAAAATGTCACGTTGGAACGTAGAATTCTGATCTGAACGAAAAAATGACTGTCGCAAATATCGTTGATACATGAAAAATGTCACGTAAGGCAGTATGAGGACCTTAATTGACTAGGATTTAAACATATTTGATCGTTCTCGCATTCATATTGATCACTTTAATGTCTCATGTAAGTTAAGCGATATCCCATTCAAATGGGGAGTCACTCAAAAAAGTCAAAAATCAGACTATCTCAAAAATCCCTGTTTAACTAACGAAAACCATGGCGACAGTTTTAATACGTTCTATAACAAAGACACAATGCTATTTGAATTATCCCGTGATCATATTTTCGATCGCAGTGTGGAATGCAAATTTAAAAATGTCACGTTGGAACGTAGAATTCTGATCTGAACGAAAAAATGACTGTCGCAAATATCGTTGATACATGAAAAATGTCACGTTAGGCAGTATGAGGACCTTAATTGACTAGGATTTAAACATATTTGATCGTTCTCGCATTCATATTGATCACTTTATTGTCTCATGTAAGTTAAGCGATATCCCATTCAAATGGGGAGTCACTCAAAAAAGTCAAAAATCACACTATCTCAAAAATCCCTGTTTAACTAACGAAAACCATGGCGACAGTTTTAATACGTTCTATAACAAAGACACAATGCTATTTGAATGCTACCGTGATCATATTTTCGATCGCAGTGTGGAATGCAAATTTAAAAATGTCACGTTGGAACGTAGAATTCTGATCTGAACGAAAAAATGACTGTCGCAAATATCGTTGATACATGAAAAATGTCACGTAAGGCAGTATGAGGACCTTAATTGACTAGGATTTAAACATATTTGATCGTTCTCGCATTCATATTGATCACTTTATTGTCTCATGTAAGTTAAGCGATATCCCATTCAAATGGGGAGTCACTCAAAAAAGTCAAAAATCAGACTATCTCAAAAATCCCTGTTTAACTAACGAAAACCATGGCGACAGTTTTAATACGTTCTATAACAAAGACACAATGCTATTTGAATGCTACCGTGATCATATTTTCGATCGCAGTGTGGAATGCAAATTTAAAAATATCACGTTGGAACGTAAGAATTCTGATCTGAACGAAAAAATGACTGTCGCAAATATCGTTGATACATGAAAAATGTCACGTAAGGCAGTATGAGGACCTTAATTGACTAGGATTTAAACATATTTGATCGTTCTCGCATTCATATTGATCACTTTATTGTCTCATGTAAGTTAAGCGATATCCCATTCAAATGGGGAGTCACTCAAAAAAGTCAAAAATCACACTATCTCAAAAATCCCTGTTTAACTAACGAAAACCATGGCGACAGTTTTAATACGTTCTATAACAAAGACACAATGCTATTTGAATGCTACCGTGATCATATTTTCGATCGCAGTGTGGAATGCAAATTTAAAAATATCACGTTGGAACGTAAGAATTCTGATCTGAACGAAAAAATGACTGTCGCAAATATCGTTGATACATGAAAAATGTCACGTAAGGCAGTATGAGGACCTTAATTGACTAGGATTTAAACATATTTGATCGTTCTCGCATTCATATTGATCACTTTAATGTCTCATGTAAGTTAAGCGATATCCCATTCAAATGGGGAGTCACTCAAAAAAGTCAAAAATCAGACTATCTCAAAAATCCCTGTTTAACTAACGAAAACCATGGCGACAGTTTTAATACGTTCTATAACAAAGACACAATGCTATTTGAATTATCCCGTGATCATATTTTCGATCGCAGTGTGGAATGCAAATTTAAAAATGTCACGTTGGAACGTAGAATTCTGATCTGAACGAAAAAATGACTGTCGCAAATATCGTTGATACATGAAAAATGTCACGTTAGGCAGTATGAGGACCTTAATTGACTAGGATTTAAACATATTTGATCGTTCTCGCATTCATATTGATCACTTTATTGTCTCATGTAAGTTAAGCGATATCCCATTCAAATGGGGAGTCACTCAAAAAAGTCAAAAATCACACTATCTCAAAAATCCCTGTTTAACTAACGAAAACCATGGCGACAGTTTTAATACGTTCTATAACAAAGACACAATGCTATTTGAATGCTACCGTGATCATATTTTCGATCGCAGTGTGGAATGCAAATTTAAAAATATCACGTTGGAACGTAAGAATTCTGATCTGAACGAAAAAATGACTGTCGCAAATATCGTTGATACATGAAAAATGTCACGTAAGGCAGTATGAGGACCTTAATTGACTAGGATTTAAACATATTTGATCGTTCTCGCATTCATATTGATCACTTTATTGTCTCATGTAAGTTAAGCGATATCCCATTCAAATGGGGAGTCACTCAAAAAAGTCAAAAATCACACTATCTCAAAAATCCCTGTTTAACTAACGAAAACCATGGCGACAGTTTTAATACGTTCTATAACAAAGACACAATGCTATTTGAATGCTACCGTGATCATATTTTCGATCGCAGTGTGGAATGCAAATTTAAAAATATCACGTTGGAACGTAAGAATTCTGATCTGAACGAAAAAATGACTGTCGCAAATATCGTTGATACATGAAAAATGTCACGTAAGGCAGTATGAGGACCTTAATCGACTAGGATTTAAACATATTTGATCGTTCTCGCATTCATATTGATCACTTTAATGTCTCATGTAAGTTAAGCAATATCCCATTCAAATGGGGAGTCACTCAAAAAAGTCGAAAATCAGATTATCTCAAAAATCCCTGTTTAACTAACGAAAACCATGGCGACAGTTTAAATACGTTCTATATCAAAGACACAATGCTATTTGAATGCTCCCGTGATCATATTTTCGATCGCAGTGTGGAATGCAAATTTAAAAATGTCACGTTGGAACGTAGAATTCTGATCTGAACGAAAAAATGACTGTCGCAAATATCGTTGATACATGAAAAATGTCACGTTAGGCAGTATGAGGACCTTAATTGACTAGGATTTAAACATATTTGATCGTTCTCGCATTCATATTGATCACTTTATTGTCTCATGTAAGTTAAGCGATATCCCATTCAAATGGGGAGTCACTCAAAAAAGTCAAAAATCACACTATCTCAAAAATCCCTGTTTAACTAACGAAAACCATGGCGACAGTTTTAATACGTTCTATAACAAAGACACAATGCTATTTGAATGCTACCGTGATCATATTTTCGATCGCAGTGTGGAATGCAAATTTAAAAATGTCACGTTGGAACGTAGAATTCTGATCTGAACGAAAAAATGACTGTCGCAAATATCGTTGATACATGAAAAATGTCACGTAAGGCAGTATGAGGACCTTAATTGACTAGGATTTAAACATATTTGATCGTTCTCGCATTCATATTGATCACTTTATTGTCTCATGTAAGTTAAGCGATATCCCATTCAAATGGGGAGTCACTCAAAAAAGTCAAAAATCACACTATCTCAAAAATCCCTGTTTAACTAACGAAAACCATGGCGACAGTTTTAATACGTTCTATAACAAAGACACAATGCTATTTGAATGCTACCGTGATCATATTTTCGATCGCAGTGTGGAATGCAAATTTAAAAATATCACGTTGGAACGTAAGAATTCTGATCTGAACGAAAAAATGACTGTCGCAAATATCGTTGATACATGAAAAATGTCACGTAAGGCAGTATGAGGACCTTAATTGACTAGGATTTAAACATATTTGATCGTTCTCGCATTCATATTGATCACTTTAATGTCTCATGTAAGTTAAGCGATATCCCATTCAAATGGGGAGTCACTCAAAAAAGTCAAAAATCAGACTATCTCAAAAATCCCTGTTTAACTAACGAAAACCATGGCGACAGTTTTAATACGTTCTATAACAAAGACACAATGCTATTTGAATTATCCCGTGATCATATTTTCGATCGCAGTGTGGAATGCAAATTTAAAAATGTCACGTTGGAACGTAGAATTCTGATCTGAACGAAAAAATGACTGTCGCAAATATCGTTGATACATGAAAAATGTCACGTTAGGCAGTATGAGGACCTTAATTGACTAGGATTTAAACATATTTGATCGTTCTCGCATTCATATTGATCACTTTATTGTCTCATGTAAGTTAAGCGATATCCCATTCAAATGGGGGAGTCACTCAAAAAAGTCAAAAATCACACTATCTCAAAAATCCCTGTTTAACTAACGAAAACCATGGCGACAGTTTTAATACGTTCTATAACAAAGACACAATGCTATTTGAATGCTACCGTGATCATATTTTCGATCGCAGTGTGGAATGCAAATTTAAAAATATCACGTTGGAACGTAAGAATTCTGATCTGAACGAAAAAATGACTGTCGCAAATATCGTTGATACATGAAAAATGTCACGTAAGGCAGTATGAGGACCTTAATTGACTAGGATTTAAACATATTTGATCGTTCTCGCATTCATATTGATCACTTTATTGTCTCATGTAAGTTAAGCGATATCCCATTCAAATGGGGAGTCACTCAAAAAAGTCAAAAATCACACTATCTCAAAAATCCCTGTTTAACTAACGAAAACCATGGCGACAGTTTTAATACGTTCTATAACAAAGACACAATGCTATTTGAATGCTACCGTGATCATATTTTCGATCGCAGTGTGGAATGCAAATTTAAAAATATCACGTTGGAACGTAAGAATTCTGATCTGAACGAAAAAATGACTGTCGCAAATATCGTTTGATACATGAAAAATGTCACGTAAGGCAGTATGAGGACCTTAATCGACTAGGATTTAAACATATTTGATCGTTCTCGCATTCATATTGATCACTTTAATGTCTCATGTAAGTTAAGCAATATCCCATTCAAATGGGGAGTCACTCAAAAAAGTCGAAAATCAGATTATCTCAAAAATCCCTGTTTAACTAACGAAAACCATGGCGACAGTTTAAATACGTTCTATATCAAAGACACAATGCTATTTGAATGCTCCCGTGATCATATTTTCGATCGCAGTGTGGAATGCAAATTTAAAAATGTCACGTTGGAACGTAGAATTCTGATCTGAACGAAAAAATGACTGTCGCAAATATCGTTGATACATGAAAAATGTCACGTAAGGCAGTATGAGGACCTTAATTGACTAGGATTTAAACATATTTGATCGTTCTCGCATTCATATTGATCACTTTAATGTCTCATGTAAGTTAAGCGATATCCCATTCAAATGGGGAGTCACTCAAAAAAGTCAAAAATCAGACTATCTCAAAAAATCCCTGTTTAACTAACGAAAACCATGGCGACAGTTTTAATACGTTCTATAACAAAGACACAATGCTATTTGAATTATCCCGTGATCATATTTTCGATCGCAGTGTGGAATGCAAATTTAAAAATGTCACGTTGGAACGTAGAATTCTGATCTGAACGAAAAAATGACTGTCGCAAATATCGTTGATACATGAAAAATGTCACGTAAGGCAGTATGAGGACCTTAATTGACTAGGATTTAAACATATTTGATCGTTCTCGCATTCATATTGATCACTTTATTGTCTCATGTAAGTTAAGCGATATCCCATTCAAATGGGGAGTCACTCAAAAAAGTCAAAAATCACACTATCTCAAAAATCCCTGTTTAACTAACGAAAACCATGGCGACAGTTTTAATACGTTCTATAACAAAGACACAATGCTATTTGAATGCTACCGTGATCATATTTTCGATCGCAGTGTGGAATGCAAATTTAAAAATATCACGTTGGAACGTAAGAATTCTGATCTGAACGAAAAAATGACTGTCGCAAATATCGTTGATACATGAAAAATGTCACGTAAGGCAGTATGAGGACCTTAATCGACTAGGATTTAAACATATTTGATCGTTCTCGCATTCATATTGATCACTTTATTGTCTCATGTAAGTTAAGCGATATCCCATTCAAATGGGGAGTCACTCAAAAAAGTCAAAAATCAGACTATCTCAAAAATCCCTGTTTAACTAACGAAAACCATGGCGACAGTTTTAATACGTTCTATAACAAAGACACAATGCTATTTGAATGCTACCGTGATCATATTTTCGATCGCAGTGTGGAATGCAAATTTAAAAATATCACGTTGGAACGTAAGAATTCTGATCTGAACGAAAAAATGACTGTCGCAAATATCGTTGATACATGAAAAATGTCACGTAAGGCAGTATGAGGACCTTAATTGACTAGGATTTAAACATATTTGATCGTTCTCGCATTCATATTGATCACTTTAATGTCTCATGTAAGTTAAGCAATATCCCATTCAAATGGGGAGTCACTCAAAAAAGTCAAAAATCAGACTATCTCAAAAATCCCTGTTTAACTAACGAAAACCATGGCGACAGTTTTAATACGTTCTATAACAAAGACACAATGCTATTTGAATGCTACCGTGATCATATTTTCGATCGCAGTGTGGAATGCAAATTTAAAAATATCACGTTGGAACGTAAGAATTCTGATCTGAACGAAAAAATGACTGTCGCAAATATCGTTGATACATGAAAAATGTCACGTAAGGCAGTATGAGGACCTTAATTGACTAGGATTTAAACATATTTGATCGTTCTCGCATTCATATTGATCACTTTATTGTCTCATGTAAGTTAAGCGATATCCCATTCAAATGGGGAGTCACTCAAAAAAGTCAAAAATCACACTATCTCAAAAATCCCTGTTTAACTAACGAAAACCATGGCGACAGTTTTAATACGTTCTATAACAAAGACACAATGCTATTTGAATGCTACCGTGATCATATTTTCGATCGCAGTGTGGAATGCAAATTTAAAAATATCACGTTGGAACGTAAGAATTCTGATCTGAACGAAAAAATGACTGTCGCAAATATCGTTGATACATGAAAAATGTCACGTAAGGCAGTATGAGGACCTTAATTGACTAGGATTTAAACATATTTGATCGTTCTCGCATTCATATTGATCACTTTAATGTCTCATGTAAGTTAAGCGATATCCCATTCAAATGGGGAGTCACTCAAAAAAGTCAAAAATCAGACTATCTCAAAAATCCCTGTTTAACTAACGAAAACCATGGCGACAGTTTTAATACGTTCTATAACAAAGACACAATGCTATTTGAATTATCCCGTGATCATATTTTCGATCGCAGTGTGGAATGCAAATTTAAAAATGTCACGTTGGAACGTAGAATTCTGATCTGAACGAAAAAATGACTGTCGCAAATATCGTTGATACATGAAAAATGTCACGTTAGGCAGTATGAGGACCTTAATTGACTAGGATTTAAACATATTTGATCGTTCTCGCATTCATATTGATCACTTTATTGTCTCATGTAAGTTAAGCGATATCCCATTCAAATGGGGAGTCACTCAAAAAAGTCAAAAATCACACTATCTCAAAAATCCCTGTTTAACTAACGAAAACCATGGCGACAGTTTTAATACGTTCTATAACAAAGACACAATGCTATTTGAATGCTACCGTGATCATATTTTCGATCGCAGTGTGGAATGCAAATTTAAAAATATCACGTTGGAACGTAAGAATTCTGATCTGAACGAAAAAATGACTGTCGCAAATATCGTTGATACATGAAAAATGTCACGTAAGGCAGTATGAGGACCTTAATCGACTAGGATTTAAACATATTTGATCGTTCTCGCATTCATATTGATCACTTTATTGTCTCATGTAAGTTAAGCGATATCCCATTCAAATGGGGAGTCACTCAAAAAAGTCAAAAATCAGACTATCTCAAAAATCCCTGTTTAACTAACGAAAACCATGGCGACAGTTTTAATACGTTCTATAACAAAGACACAATGCTATTTGAATGCTACCGTGATCATATTTTCGATCGCAGTGTGGAATGCAAATTTAAAAATATCACGTTGGAACGTAAGAATTCTGATCTGAACGAAAAAATGACTGTCGCAAATATCGTTGATACATGAAAAATGTCACGTAAGGCAGTATGAGGACCTTAATTGACTAGGATTTAAACATATTTGATCGTTCTCGCATTCATATTGATCACTTTAATGTCTCATGTAAGTTAAGCAATATCCCATTCAAATGGGGAGTCACTCAAAAAAGTCAAAAATCAGACTATCTCAAAAATCCCTGTTTAACTAACGAAAACCATGGCGACAGTTTTAATACGTTCTATAACAAAGACACAATGCTATTTGAATGCTACCGTGATCATATTTTCGATCGCAGTGTGGAATGCAAATTTAAAAATATCACGTTGGAACGTAAGAATTCTGATCTGAACGAAAAAATGACTGTCGCAAATATCGTTGATACATGAAAAATGTCACGTAAGGCAGTATGAGGACCTTAATTGACTAGGATTTAAACATATTTGATCGTTCTCGCATTCATATTGATCACTTTATTGTCTCATGTAAGTTAAGCGATATCCCATTCAAATGGGGAGTCACTCAAAAAAGTCAAAAATCACACTATCTCAAAAATCCCTGTTTAACTAACGAAAACCATGGCGACAGTTTTAATACGTTCTATAACAAAGACACAATGCTATTTGAATGCTACCGTGATCATATTTTCGATCGCAGTGTGGAATGCAAATTTAAAAATATCACGTTGGAACGTAAGAATTCTGATCTGAACGAAAAAATGACTGTCGCAAATATCGTTGATACATGAAAAATGTCACGTAAGGCAGTATGAGGACCTTAATTGACTAGGATTTAAACATATTTGATCGTTCTCGCATTCATATTGATCACTTTATTGTCTCATGTAAGTTAAGCGATATCCCATTCAAATGGGGAGTCACTCAAAAAAGTCAAAAATCAGACTATCTCAAAAATCCCTGTTTAACTAACGAAAACCATGGCGACAGTTTTAATACGTTCTATAACAAAGACACAATGCTATTTGAATGCTACCGTGATCATATTTTCGATCGCAGTGTGGAATGCAAATTTAAAAATATCACGTTGGAACGTAAGAATTCTGATCTGAACGAAAAAATGACTGTCGCAAATATCGTTGATACATGAAAAATGTCACGTAAGGCAGTATGAGGACCTTAATTGACTAGGATTTAAACATATTTGATCGTTCTCGCATTCATATTGATCACTTTAATGTCTCATGTAAGTTAAGCAATATCCCATTCAAATGGGGAGTCACTCAAAAAAGTCAAAAATCAGACTATCTCAAAAATCCCTGTTTAACTAACGAAAACCATGGCGACAGTTTTAATACGTTCTATAACAAAGACACAATGCTATTTGAATGCTACCGTGATCATATTTTCGATCGCAGTGTGGAATGCAAATTTAAAAATGTCACGTTGGAACGTAGAATTCTGATCTGAACGAAAAAATGACTGTCGCAAATATCGTTGATACATGAAAAATGTCACGTTAGGCAGTATGAGGACCTTAATTGACTAGGATTTAAACATATTTGATCGTTCTCGCATTCATATTGATCACTTTATTGTCTCATGTAAGTTAAGCGATATCCCATTCAAATGGGGAGTCACTCAAAAAAGTCAAAAATCACACTATCTCAAAAATCCCTGTTTAACTAACGAAAACCATGGCGACAGTTTTAATACGTTCTATAACAAAGACACAATGCTATTTGAATGCTACCGTGATCATATTTTCGATCGCAGTGTGGAATGCAAATTTAAAAATATCACGTTGGAACGTAAGAATTCTGATCTGAACGAAAAAATGACTGTCGCAAATATCGTTGATACATGAAAAATGTCACGTAAGGCAGTATGAGGACCTTAATTGACTAGGATTTAAACATATTTGATCGTTCTCGCATTCATATTGATCACTTTATTGTCTCATGTAAGTTAAGCGATATCCCATTCAAATGGGGAGTCACTCAAAAAAGTCAAAAATCACACTATCTCAAAAATCCCTGTTTAACTAACGAAAACCATGGCGACAGTTTTAATACGTTCTATAACAAAGACACAATGCTATTTGAATGCTACCGTGATCATATTTTCGATCGCAGTGTGGAATGCAAATTTAAAAATATCACGTTGGAACGTAAGAATTCTGATCTGAACGAAAAAATGACTGTCGCAAATATCGTTGATACATGAAAAATGTCACGTAAGGCAGTATGAGGACCTTAATCGACTAGGATTTAAACATATTTGATCGTTCTCGCATTCATATTGATCACTTTAATGTCTCATGTAAGTTAAGCAATATCCCATTCAAATGGGGAGTCACTCAAAAAAGTCGAAAATCAGATTATCTCAAAAATCCCTGTTTAACTAACGAAAACCATGGCGACAGTTTAAATACGTTCTATATCAAAGACACAATGCTATTTGAATGCTCCCGTGATCATATTTTCGATCGCAGTGTGGAATGCAAATTTAAAAATGTCACGTTGGAACGTAGAATTCTGATCTGAACGAAAAAATGACTGTCGCAAATATCGTTGATACATGAAAAATGTCACGTAAGGCAGTATGAGGACCTTAATTGACTAGGATTTAAACATATTTGATCGTTCTCGCATTCATATTGATCACTTTAATGTCTCATGTAAGTTAAGCGATATCCCATTCAAATGGGGAGTCACTCAAAAAAGTCAAAAATCAGACTATCTCAAAAATCCCTGTTTAACTAACGAAAACCATGGCGACAGTTTTAATACGTTCTATAACAAAGACACAATGCTATTTGAATTATCCCGTGATCATATTTTCGATCGCAGTGTGGAATGCAAATTTAAAAATGTCACGTTGGAACGTAGAATTCTGATCTGAACGAAAAAATGACTGTCGCAAATATCGTTGATACATGAAAAATGTCACGTAAGGCAGTATGAGGACCTTAATTGACTAGGATTTAAACATATTTGATCGTTCTCGCATTCATATTGATCACTTTATTGTCTCATGTAAGTTAAGCGATATCCCATTCAAATGGGGAGTCACTCAAAAAAGTCAAAAATCACACTATCTCAAAAATCCCTGTTTAACTAACGAAAACCATGGCGACAGTTTTAATACGTTCTATAACAAAGACACAATGCTATTTGAATGCTACCGTGATCATATTTTCGATCGCAGTGTGGAATGCAAATTTAAAAATATCACGTTGGAACGTAAGAATTCTGATCTGAACGAAAAAATGACTGTCGCAAATATCGTTGATACATGAAAAATGTCACGTAAGGCAGTATGAGGACCTTAATCGACTAGGATTTAAACATATTTGATCGTTCTCGCATTCATATTGATCACTTTATTGTCTCATGTAAGTTAAGCGATATCCCATTCAAATGGGGAGTCACTCAAAAAAGTCAAAAATCAGACTATCTCAAAAATCCCTGTTTAACTAACGAAAACCATGGCGACAGTTTTAATACGTTCTATAACAAAGACACAATGCTATTTGAATGCTACCGTGATCATATTTTCGATCGCAGTGTGGAATGCAAATTTAAAAATATCACGTTGGAACGTAAGAATTCTGATCTGAACGAAAAAATGACTGTCGCAAATATCGTTGATACATGAAAAATGTCACGTAAGGCAGTATGAGGACCTTAATTGACTAGGATTTAAACATATTTGATCGTTCTCGCATTCATATTGATCACTTTAATGTCTCATGTAAGTTAAGCAATATCCCATTCAAATGGGGAGTCACTCAAAAAAGTCAAAAATCAGACTATCTCAAAAATCCCTGTTTAACTAACGAAAACCATGGCGACAGTTTTAATACGTTCTATAACAAAGACACAATGCTATTTGAATGCTACCGTGATCATATTTTCGATCGCAGTGTGGAATGCAAATTTAAAAATATCACGTTGGAACGTAAGAATTCTGATCTGAACGAAAAAATGACTGTCGCAAATATCGTTGATACATGAAAAATGTCACGTAAGGCAGTATGAGGACCTTAATTGACTAGGATTTAAACATATTTGATCGTTCTCGCATTCATATTGATCACTTTATTGTCTCATGTAAGTTAAGCGATATCCCATTCAAATGGGGAGTCACTCAAAAAAGTCAAAAATCACACTATCTCAAAAATCCCTGTTTAACTAACGAAAACCATGGCGACAGTTTTAATACGTTCTATAACAAAGACACAATGCTATTTGAATGCTACCGTGATCATATTTTCGATCGCAGTGTGGAATGCAAATTTAAAAATATCACGTTGGAACGTAAGAATTCTGATCTGAACGAAAAAATGACTGTCGCAAATATCGTTGATACATGAAAAATGTCACGTAAGGCAGTATGAGGACCTTAATTGACTAGGATTTAAACATATTTGATCGTTCTCGCATTCATATTGATCACTTTAATGTCTCATGTAAGTTAAGCGATATCCCATTCAAATGGGGAGTCACTCAAAAAAGTCAAAAATCAGACTATCTCAAAAATCCCTGTTTAACTAACGAAAACCATGGCGACAGTTTTAATACGTTCTATAACAAAGACACAATGCTATTTGAATTATCCCGTGATCATATTTTCGATCGCAGTGTGGAATGCAAATTTAAAAATGTCACGTTGGAACGTAGAATTCTGATCTGAACGAAAAAATGACTGTCGCAAATATCGTTGATACATGAAAAATGTCACGTTAGGCAGTATGAGGACCTTAATTGACTAGGATTTAAACATATTTGATCGTTCTCGCATTCATATTGATCACTTTATTGTCTCATGTAAGTTAAGCGATATCCCATTCAAATGGGGAGTCACTCAAAAAAGTCAAAAATCACACTATCTCAAAAATCCCTGTTTAACTAACGAAAACCATGGCGACAGTTTTAATACGTTCTATAACAAAGACACAATGCTATTTGAATGCTACCGTGATCATATTTTCGATCGCAGTGTGGAATGCAAATTTAAAAATATCACGTTGGAACGTAAGAATTCTGATCTGAACGAAAAAATGACTGTCGCAAATATCGTTGATACATGAAAAATGTCACGTAAGGCAGTATGAGGACCTTAATCGACTAGGATTTAAACATATTTGATCGTTCTCGCATTCATATTGATCACTTTATTGTCTCATGTAAGTTAAGCGATATCCCATTCAAATGGGGAGTCACTCAAAAAAGTCAAAAATCAGACTATCTCAAAAATCCCTGTTTAACTAACGAAAACCATGGCGACAGTTTTAATACGTTCTATAACAAAGACACAATGCTATTTGAATGCTACCGTGATCATATTTTCGATCGCAGTGTGGAATGCAAATTTAAAAATATCACGTTGGAACGTAAGAATTCTGATCTGAACGAAAAAATGACTGTCGCAAATATCGTTGATACATGAAAAATGTCACGTAAGGCAGTATGAGGACCTTAATTGACTAGGATTTAAACATATTTGATCGTTCTCGCATTCATATTGATCACTTTAATGTCTCATGTAAGTTAAGCAATATCCCATTCAAATGGGGAGTCACTCAAAAAAGTCAAAAATCAGACTATCTCAAAAATCCCTGTTTAACTAACGAAAACCATGGCGACAGTTTTAATACGTTCTATAACAAAGACACAATGCTATTTGAATGCTACCGTGATCATATTTTCGATCGCAGTGTGGAATGCAAATTTAAAAATATCACGTTGGAACGTAAGAATTCTGATCTGAACGAAAAAATGACTGTCGCAAATATCGTTGATACATGAAAAATGTCACGTAAGGCAGTATGAGGACCTTAATTGACTAGGATTTAAACATATTTGATCGTTCTCGCATTCATATTGATCACTTTATTGTCTCATGTAAGTTAAGCGATATCCCATTCAAATGGGGAGTCACTCAAAAAAGTCAAAAATCACACTATCTCAAAAATCCCTGTTTAACTAACGAAAACCATGGCGACAGTTTTAATACGTTCTATAACAAAGACACAATGCTATTTGAATGCTACCGTGATCATATTTTCGATCGCAGTGTGGAATGCAAATTTAAAAATATCACGTTGGAACGTAAGAATTCTGATCTGAACGAAAAAATGACTGTCGCAAATATCGTTGATACATGAAAAATGTCACGTAAGGCAGTATGAGGACCTTAATTGACTAGGATTTAAACATATTTGATCGTTCTCGCATTCATATTGATCACTTTATTGTCTCATGTAAGTTAAGCGATATCCCATTCAAATGGGGAGTCACTCAAAAAAGTCAAAAATCAGACTATCTCAAAAATCCCTGTTTAACTAACGAAAACCATGGCGACAGTTTTAATACGTTCTATAACAAAGACACAATGCTATTTGAATGCTACCGTGATCATATTTTCGATCGCAGTGTGGAATGCAAATTTAAAAATATCACGTTGGAACGTAAGAATTCTGATCTGAACGAAAAAATGACTGTCGCAAATATCGTTGATACATGAAAAATGTCACGTAAGGCAGTATGAGGACCTTAATTGACTAGGATTTAAACATATTTGATCGTTCTCGCATTCATATTGATCACTTTAATGTCTCATGTAAGTTAAGCAATATCCCATTCAAATGGGGAGTCACTCAAAAAAGTCAAAAATCAGACTATCTCAAAAATCCCTGTTTAACTAACGAAAACCATGGCGACAGTTTTAATACGTTCTATAACAAAGACACAATGCTATTTGAATGCTACCGTGATCATATTTTCGATCGCAGTGTGGAATGCAAATTTAAAAATATCACGTTGGAACGTAAGAATTCTGATCTGAACGAAAAAATGACTGTCGCAAATATCGTTGATACATGAAAAATGTCACGTAAGGCAGTATGAGGACCTTAATTGACTAGGATTTAAACATATTTGATCGTTCTCGCATTCATATTGATCACTTTATTGTCTCATGTAAGTTAAGCGATATCCCATTCAAATGGGGAGTCACTCAAAAAAGTCAAAAATCACACTATCTCAAAAATCCCTGTTTAACTAACGAAAACCATGGCGACAGTTTTAATACGTTCTATAACAAAGACACAATGCTATTTGAATGCTACCGTGATCATATTTTCGATCGCAGTGTGGAATGCAAATTTAAAAATATCACGTTGGAACGTAAGAATTCTGATCTGAACGAAAAAATGACTGTCGCAAATATCGTTGATACATGAAAAATGTCACGTAAGGCAGTATGAGGACCTTAATTGACTAGGATTTAAACATATTTGATCGTTCTCGCATTCATATTGATCACTTTAATGTCTCATGTAAGTTAAGCGATATCCCATTCAAATGGGGAGTCACTCAAAAAAGTCAAAAATCAGACTATCTCAAAAATCCCTGTTTAACTAACGAAAACCATGGCGACAGTTTTAATACGTTCTATAACAAAGACACAATGCTATTTGAATTATCCCGTGATCATATTTTCGATCGCAGTGTGGAATGCAAATTTAAAAATGTCACGTTGGAACGTAGAATTCTGATCTGAACGAAAAAATGACTGTCGCAAATATCGTTGATACATGAAAAATGTCACGTTAGGCAGTATGAGGACCTTAATTGACTAGGATTGAAACATATTTGATCGTTCTCGCATTCATATTGATCACTTTATTGTCTCATGTAAGTTAAGCGATATCCCATTCAAATGGGGAGTCACTCAAAAAAGTCAAAAATCACACTATCTCAAAAATCCCTGTTTAACTAACGAAAACCATGGCGACAGTTTTAATACGTTCTATAACAAAGACACAATGCTATTTGAATGCTACCGTGATCATATTTTCGATCGCAGTGTGGAATGCAAATTTAAAAATATCACGTTGGAACGTAAGAATTCTGATCTGAACGAAAAAATGACTGTCGCAAATATCGTTGATACATGAAAAATGTCACGTAAGGCAGTATGAGGACCTTAATCGACTAGGATTTAAACATATTTGATCGTTCTCGCATTCATATTGATCACTTTATTGTCTCATGTAAGTTAAGCGATATCCCATTCAAATGGGGAGTCACTCAAAAAAGTCAAAAATCAGACTATCTCAAAAATCCCTGTTTAACTAACGAAAACCATGGCGACAGTTTTAATACGTTCTATAACAAAGACACAATGCTATTTGAATGCTACCGTGATCATATTTTCGATCGCAGTGTGGAATGCAAATTTAAAAATATCACGTTGGAACGTAAGAATTCTGATCTGAACGAAAAAATGACTGTCGCAAATATCGTTGATACATGAAAAATGTCACGTAAGGCAGTATGAGGACCTTAATTGACTAGGATTTAAACATATTTGATCGTTCTCGCATTCATATTGATCACTTTAATGTCTCATGTAAGTTAAGCAATATCCCATTCAAATGGGGAGTCACTCAAAAAAGTCAAAAATCAGACTATCTCAAAAATCCCTGTTTAACTAACGAAAACCATGGCGACAGTTTTAATACGTTCTATAACAAAGACACAATGCTATTTGAATGCTACCGTGATCATATTTTCGATCGCAGTGTGGAATGCAAATTTAAAAATATCACGTTGGAACGTAAGAATTCTGATCTGAACGAAAAAATGACTGTCGCAAATATCGTTGATACATGAAAAATGTCACGTAAGGCAGTATGAGGACCTTAATTGACTAGGATTTAAACATATTTGATCGTTCTCGCATTCATATTGATCACTTTATTGTCTCATGTAAGTTAAGCGATATCCCATTCAAATGGGGAGTCACTCAAAAAAGTCAAAAATCACACTATCTCAAAAATCCCTGTTTAACTAACGAAAACCATGGCGACAGTTTTAATACGTTCTATAACAAAGACACAATGCTATTTGAATGCTACCGTGATCATATTTTCGATCGCAGTGTGGAATGCAAATTTAAAAATATCACGTTGGAACGTAAGAATTCTGATCTGAACGAAAAAATGACTGTCGCAAATATCGTTGATACATGAAAAATGTCACGTAAGGCAGTATGAGGACCTTAATTGACTAGGATTTAAACATATTTGATCGTTCTCGCATTCATATTGATCACTTTATTGTCTCATGTAAGTTAAGCGATATCCCATTCAAATGGGGAGTCACTCAAAAAAGTCAAAAATCAGACTATCTCAAAAATCCCTGTTTAACTAACGAAAACCATGGCGACAGTTTTAATACGTTCTATAACAAAGACACAATGCTATTTGAATGCTACCGTGATCATATTTTCGATCGCAGTGTGGAATGCAAATTTAAAAATATCACGTTGGAACGTAAGAATTCTGATCTGAACGAAAAAATGACTGTCGCAAATATCGTTGATACATGAAAAATGTCACGTAAGGCAGTATGAGGACCTTAATTGACTAGGATTTAAACATATTTGATCGTTCTCGCATTCATATTGATCACTTTAATGTCTCATGTAAGTTAAGCAATATCCCATTCAAATGGGGAGTCACTCAAAAAAGTCAAAAATCAGACTATCTCAAAAATCCCTGTTTAACTAACGAAAACCATGGCGACAGTTTTAATACGTTCTATAACAAAGACACAATGCTATTTGAATGCTACCGTGATCATATTTTCGATCGCAGTGTGGAATGCAAATTTAAAAATATCACGTTGGAACGTAAGAATTCTGATCTGAACGAAAAAATGACTGTCGCAAATATCGTTGATACATGAAAAATGTCACGTAAGGCAGTATGAGGACCTTAATTGACTAGGATTTAAACATATTTGATCGTTCTCGCATTCATATTGATCACTTTATTGTCTCATGTAAGTTAAGCGATATCCCATTCAAATGGGGAGTCACTCAAAAAAGTCAAAAATCACACTATCTCAAAAATCCCTGTTTAACTAACGAAAACCATGGCGACAGTTTTAATACGTTCTATAACAAAGACACAATGCTATTTGAATTATCCCGTGATCATATTTTCGATCGCAGTGTGGAATGCAAATTTAAAAATATCACGTTGGAACGTAAGAATTCTGATCTGAACGAAAAAATGACTGTCGCAAATATCGTTGATACATGAAAAATGTCACGTAAGGCAGTATGAGGACCTTAATTGACTAGGATTTAAACATATTTGATCGTTCTCGCATTCATATTGATCACTTTATTGTCTCATGTAAGTTAAGCGATATCCCATTCAAATGGGGAGTCACTCAAAAAAGTAAAAAATCACACTATCTCAAAAATCCCTGTTTAACTAACGAAAACCATGGCGACAGTTTTAATACGTTCTATAACAAAGACACAATGCTATTTGAATGCTACCGTGATCATATTTTCGATCGCAGTGTGGAATGCAAATTTAAAAATATCACGTTGGAACGTAAGAATTCTGATCTGAACGAAAAAATGACTGTCGCAAATATCGTTGATACATGAAAAATGTCACGTAAGGCAGTATGAGGACCTTAATTGACTAGGATTTATACATATTTGATCGTTCTCGCATTCATATTGATCACTTTATTGTCTCATGTAAGTTAAGCGATATCCCATTCAAATGGGGAGTCACTCAAAAAAGTCAAAAATCAGACTATCTCAAAAATCCCTGTTTAACTAACGAAAACCATGGCGACAGTTTTAATACGTTCTATAACAAAGACACAATGCTATTTGAATGCTACCGTGATCATATTTTCGATCGCAGTGTGGAATGCAAATTTAAAAATATCACGTTGGAACGTAAGAATTCTGATCTGAACGAAAAAATGACTGTCGCAAATATCGTTGATACATGAAAAATGTCACGTAAGGCAGTATGAGGACCTTAATTGACTAGGATTTAAACATATTTGATCGTTCTCGCATTCATATTGATCACTTTAATGTCTCATGTAAGTTAAGCAATATCCCATTCAAATGGGGAGTCACTCAAAAAAGTCAAAAATCAGACTATCTCAAAAATCCCTGTTTAACTAACGAAAACCATGGCGACAGTTTTAATACGTTCTATAACAAAGACACAATGCTATTTGAATGCTACCGTGATCATATTTTCGATCGCAGTGTGGAATGCAAATTTAAAAATATCACGTTGGAACGTAAGAATTCTGATCTGAACGAAAAAATGACTGTCGCAAATATCGTTGATACATGAAAAATGTCACGTAAGGCAGTATGAGGACCTTAATTGACTAGGATTTAAACATATTTGATCGTTCTCGCATTCATATTGATCACTTTATTGTCTCATGTAAGTTAAGCGATATCCCATTCAAATGGGGAGTCACTCAAAAAAGTAAAAAATCACACTATCTCAAAAATCCCTGTTTAACTAACGAAAACCATGGCGACAGTTTTAATACGTTCTATAACAAAGACACAATGCTATTTGAATGCTACCGTGATCATATTTTCGATCGCAGTGTGGAATGCAAATTTAAAAATATCACGTTGGAACGTAAGAATTCTGATCTGAACGAAAAAATGACTGTCGCAAATATCGTTGATACATGAAAAATGTCACGTAAGGCAGTATGAGGACCTTAATTGACTAGGATTTAAACATATTTGATCGTTCTCGCATTCATATTGATCACTTTATTGTCTCATGTAAGTTAAGCGATATCCCATTCAAATGGGGAGTCACTCAAAAAAAGTCAAAAATCAGACTATCTCAAAAATCCCTGTTTAACTAACGAAAACCATGGCGACAGTTTTAATACGTTCTATAACAAAGACACAATGCTATTTGAATGCTACCGTGATCATATTTTCGATCGCAGTGTGGAATGCAAATTTAAAAATATCACGTTGGAACGTAAGAATTCTGATCTGAACGAAAAAATGACTGTCGCAAATATCGTTGATACATGAAAAATGTCACGTAAGGCAGTATGAGGACCTTAATTGACTAGGATTTAAACATATTTGATCGTTCTCGCATTCATATTGATCACTTTAATGTCTCATGTAAGTTAAGCAATATCCCATTCAAATGGGGAGTCACTCAAAAAAGTCAAAAATCAGACTATCTCAAAAATCCCTGTTTAACTAACGAAAACCATGGCGACAGTTTTAATACGTTCTATAACAAAGACACAATGCTATTTGAATGCTACCGTGATCATATTTTCGATCGCAGTGTGGAATGCAAATTTAAAAATATCACGTTGGAACGTAAGAATTCTGATCTGAACGAAAAAATGACTGTCGCAAATATCGTTGATACATGAAAAATGTCACGTAAGGCAGTATGAGGACCTTAATTGACTAGGATTTAAACATATTTGATCGTTCTCGCATTCATATTGATCACTTTATTGTCTCATGTAAGTTAAGCGATATCCCATTCAAATGGGGAGTCACTCAAAAAAGTCAAAAATCACACTATCTCAAAAATCCCTGTTTAACTAACGAAAACCATGGCGACAGTTTTAATACGTTCTATAACAAAGACACAATGCTATTTGAATTATCCCGTGATCATATTTTCGATCGCAGTGTGGAATGCAAATTTAAAAATATCACGTTGGAACGTAAGAATTCTGATCTGAACGAAAAAATGACTGTCGCAAATATCGTTGATACATGAAAAATGTCACGTAAGGCAGTATGAGGACCTTAATTGACTAGGATTTAAACATATTTGATCGTTCTCGCATTCATATTGATCACTTTAATGTCTCATGTAAGTTAAGCGATATCCCATTCAAATGGGGAGTCACTCAAAAAAGTCAAAAATCAGACTATCTCAAAAATCCCTGTTTAACTAACGAAAACCATGGCGACAGTTTTAATACGTTCTATAACAAAGACACAATGCTATTTGAATTATCCCGTGATCATATTTTCGATCGCAGTGTGGAATGCAAATTTAAAAATGTCACGTTGGAACGTAGAATTCTGATCTGAACGAAAAAATGACTGTCGCAAATATCGTTGATACATGAAAAATGTCACGTTAGGCAGTATGAGGACCTTAATTGACTAGGATTTAAACATATTTGATCGTTCTCGCATTCATATTGATCACTTTATTGTCTCATGTAAGTTAAGCGATATCCCATTCAAATGGGGAGTCACTCAAAAAAGTCAAAAATCAGACTATCTCAAAAATCCCTGTTTAACTAACGAAAACCATGGCGACAGTTTTAATACGTTCTATAACAAAGACACAATGCTATTTGAATTATCCCGTGATCATATTTTCGATCGCAGTGTGGAATGCAAATTTAAAAATGTCACGTTGGAACGTAGAATTCTGATCTGAACGAAAAAATGACTGTCGCAAATATCGTTGATACATGAAAAATGTCACGTTAGGCAGTATGAGGACCTTAATTGACTAGGATTTAAACATATTTGATCGTTCTCGCATTCATATTGATCACTTTATTGTCTCATGTAAGTTAAGCGATATCCCATTCAAATGGGGAGTCACTCAAAAAAGTCAAAAATCACACTATCTCAAAAATCCCTGTTTAACTAACGAAAACCATGGCGACAGTTTTAATACGTTCTATAACAAAGACACAATGCTATTTGAATGCTACCGTGATCATATTTTCGATCGCAGTGTGGAATGCAAATTTAAAAATATCACGTTGGAACGTAAGAATTCTGATCTGAACGAAAAAATGACTGTCGCAAATATCGTTGATACATGAAAAATGTCACGTAAGGCAGTATGAGGACCTTAATCGACTAGGATTTAAACATATTTGATCGTTCTCGCATTCATATTGATCACTTTATTGTCTCATGTAAGTTAAGCGATATCCCATTCAAATGGGGAGTCACTCAAAAAAGTCAAAAATCAGACTATCTCAAAAATCCCTGTTTAACTAACGAAAACCATGGCGACAGTTTTAATACGTTCTATAACAAAGACACAATGCTATTTGAATGCTACCGTGATCATATTTTCGATCGCAGTGTGGAATGCAAATTTAAAAATATCACGTTGGAACGTAAGAATTCTGATCTGAACGAAAAAATGACTGTCGCAAATATCGTTGATACATGAAAAATGTCACGTAAGGCAGTATGAGGACCTTAATTGACTAGGATTTAAACATATTTGATCGTTCTCGCATTCATATTGATCACTTTAATGTCTCATGTAAGTTAAGCAATATCCCATTCAAATGGGGAGTCACTCAAAAAAGTCAAAAATCAGACTATCTCAAAAATCCCTGTTTAACTAACGAAAACCATGGCGACAGTTTTAATACGTTCTATAACAAAGACACAATGCTATTTGAATGCTACCGTGATCATATTTTCGATCGCAGTGTGGAATGCAAATTTAAAAATATCACGTTGGAACGTAAGAATTCTGATCTGAACGAAAAAATGACTGTCGCAAATATCGTTGATACATGAAAAATGTCACGTAAGGCAGTATGAGGACCTTAATTGACTAGGATTTAAACATATTTGATCGTTCTCGCATTCATATTGATCACTTTATTGTCTCATGTAAGTTAAGCGATATCCCATTCAAATGGGGAGTCACTCAAAAAAGTCAAAAATCACACTATCTCAAAAATCCCTGTTTAACTAACGAAAACCATGGCGACAGTTTTAATACGTTCTATAACAAAGACACAATGCTATTTGAATGCTACCGTGATCATATTTTCGATCGCAGTGTGGAATGCAAATTTAAAAATATCACGTTGGAACGTAAGAATTCTGATCTGAACGAAAAAATGACTGTCGCAAATATCGTTGATACATGAAAAATGTCACGTAAGGCAGTATGAGGACCTTAATTGACTAGGATTTAAACATATTTGATCGTTCTCGCATTCATATTGATCACTTTATTGTCTCATGTAAGTTAAGCGATATCCCATTCAAATGGGGAGTCACTCAAAAAAGTCAAAAATCAGACTATCTCAAAAATCCCTGTTTAACTAACGAAAACCATGGCGACAGTTTTAATACGTTCTATAACAAAGACACAATGCTATTTGAATGCTACCGTGATCATATTTTCGATCGCAGTGTGGAATGCAAATTTAAAAATATCACGTTGGAACGTAAGAATTCTGATCTGAACGAAAAAATGACTGTCGCAAATATCGTTGATACATGAAAAATGTCACGTAAGGCAGTATGAGGACCTTAATTGACTAGGATTTAAACATATTTGATCGTTCTCGCATTCATATTGATCACTTTAATGTCTCATGTAAGTTAAGCGATATCCCATTCAAATGGGGAGTCACTCAAAAAAGTCAAAAATCAGACTATCTCAAAAATCCCTGTTTAACTAACGAAAACCATGGCGACAGTTTTAATACGTTCTATAACAAAGACACAATGCTATTTGAATTATCCCGTGATCATATTTTCGATCGCAGTGTGGAATGCAAATTTAAAAATGTCACGTTGGAACGTAGAATTCTGATCTGAACGAAAAAATGACTGTCGCAAATATCGTTGATACATGAAAAATGTCACGTTAGGCAGTATGAGGACCTTAATTGACTAGGATTTAAACATATTTGATCGTTCTCGCATTCATATTGATCACTTTATTGTCTCATGTAAGTTAAGCGATATCCCATTCAAATGGGGAGTCACTCAAAAAAGTCAAAAATCACACTATCTCAAAAATCCCTGTTTAACTAACGAAAACCATGGCGACAGTTTTAATACGTTCTATAACAAAGACACAATGCTATTTGAATGCTACCGTGATCATATTTTCGATCGCAGTGTGGAATGCAAATTTAAAAATATCACGTTGGAACGTAAGAATTCTGATCTGAACGAAAAAATGACTGTCGCAAATATCGTTGATACATGAAAAATGTCACGTAAGGCAGTATGAGGACCTTAATCGACTAGGATTTAAACATATTTGATCGTTCTCGCATTCATATTGATCACTTTATTGTCTCATGTAAGTTAAGCGATATCCCATTCAAATGGGGAGTCACTCAAAAAAGTCAAAAATCAGACTATCTCAAAAATCCCTGTTTAACTAACGAAAACCATGGCGACAGTTTTAATACGTTCTATAACAAAGACACAATGCTATTTGAATGCTACCGTGATCATATTTTCGATCGCAGTGTGGAATGCAAATTTAAAAATATCACGTTGGAACGTAAGAATTCTGATCTGAACGAAAAAATGACTGTCGCAAATATCGTTGATACATGAAAAATGTCACGTAAGGCAGTATGAGGACCTTAATTGACTAGGATTTAAACATATTTGATCGTTCTCGCATTCATATTGATCACTTTAATGTCTCATGTAAGTTAAGCAATATCCCATTCAAATGGGGAGTCACTCAAAAAAGTCAAAAATCAGACTATCTCAAAAATCCCTGTTTAACTAACGAAAACCATGGCGACAGTTTTAATACGTTCTATAACAAAGACACAATGCTATTTGAATGCTACCGTGATCATATTTTCGATCGCAGTGTGGAATGCAAATTTAAAAATATCACGTTGGAACGTAAGAATTCTGATCTGAACGAAAAAATGACTGTCGCAAATATCGTTGATACATGAAAAATGTCACGTAAGGCAGTATGAGGACCTTAATTGACTAGGATTTAAACATATTTGATCGTTCTCGCATTCATATTGATCACTTTATTGTCTCATGTAAGTTAAGCGATATCCCATTCAAATGGGGAGTCACTCAAAAAAAGTCAAAAATCACACTATCTCAAAAATCCCTGTTTAACTAACGAAAACCATGGCGACAGTTTTAATACGTTCTATAACAAAGACACAATGCTATTTGAATTATCCCGTCATCATATTTTCGATCGCAGTGTGGAATGCAAATTTAAAAATGTCACGTTGGAACGTAGAATTCTGATCTGAACGAAAAAATGACTGTCGCAAATATCGTTGATACATGAAAAATGTCACGTAAGGCAGTATGAGGACCTTAATTGACTAGGATTTAAACATATTTGATCGTTCTCGCATTCATATTGATCACTTTATTGTCTCATGTAAGTTAAGCGATATCCCATTCAAATGGGGAGTCACTCAAAAAAGTCAAAAATCACACTATCTCAAAAATCCCTGTTTAACTAACGAAAACCATGGCGACAGTTTTAATACGTTCTATAACAAAGACACAATGCTATTTGAATGCTACCGTGATCATATTTTCGATCGCAGTGTGGAATGCAAATTTAAAAATATCACGTTGGAACGTAAGAATTCTGATCTGAACGAAAAAATGACTGTCGCAAATATCGTTGATACATGAAAAATGTCACGTAAGGCAGTATGAGGACCTTAATCGACTAGGATTTAAACATATTTGATCGTTCTCGCATTCATATTGATCACTTTATTGTCTCATGTAAGTTAAGCGATATCCCATTCAAATGGGGAGTCACTCAAAAAAGTCAAAAATCACACTATCTCAAAAATCCCTGTTTAACTAACGAAAACCATGGCGACAGTTTTAATACGTTCTATAACAAAGACACAATGCTATTTGAATGCTACCGTGATCATATTTTCGATCGCAGTGTGGAATGCAAATTTAAAAAATATCACGTTGGAACGTAAGAATTCTGATCTGAACGAAAAAATGACTGTCGCAAATATCGTTGATACATGAAAAATGTCACGTAAGGCAGTATGAGGACCTTAATTGACTAGGATTTAAACATATTTGATCGTTCTCGCATTCATATTGATCACTTTAATGTCTCATGTAAGTTAAGCAATATCCCATTCAAATGGGGAGTCACTCAAAAAAGTCAAAAATCAGACTATCTCAAAAATCCCTGTTTAACTAACGAAAACCATGGCGACAGTTTTAATACGTTCTATAACAAAGACACAATGCTATTTGAATTATCCCGTGATCATATTTTCGATCGCAGTGTGGAATGCAAATTTAAAAATGTCACGTTGGAACGTAGAATTCTGATCTGAACGAAAAAATGACTGTCGCAAATATCGTTGATACATGAAAAATGTCACGTAAGGCAGTATGAGGACCTTAATTGACTAGGATTTAAACATATTTGATCGTTCTCGCATTCATATTGATCACTTTATTGTCTCATGTAAGTTAAGCGATATCCCATTCAAATGGGGGAGTCACTCAAAAAAGTCAAAAATCACACTATCTCAAAAATCCCTGTTTAACTAACGAAAACCATGGCGACAGTTTTAATACGTTCTATAACAAAGACACAATGCTATTTGAATGCTACCGTGATCATATTTTCGATCGCAGTGTGGAATGCAAATTTAAAAATATCACGTTGGAACGTAAGAATTCTGATCTGAACGAAAAAATGACTGTCGCAAATATCGTTGATACATGAAAAATGTCACGTAAGGCAGTATGAGGACCTTAATTGACTAGGATTTAAACATATTTGATCGTTCTCGCATTCATATTGATCACTTTATTGTCTCATGTAAGTTAAGCGATATCCCATTCAAATGGGGAGTCACTCAAAAAAGTCAAAAATCAGACTATCTCAAAAATCCCTGTTTAACTAACGAAAACCATGGCGACAGTTTTAATACGTTCTATAACAAAGACACAATGCTATTTGAATGCTACCGTGATCATATTTTCGATCGCAGTGTGGAATGCAAATTTAAAAATATCACGTTGGAACGTAAGAATTCTGATCTGAACGAAAAAATGACTGTCGCAAATATCGTTGATACATGAAAAATGTCACGTAAGGCAGTATGAGGACCTTAATTGACTAGGATTTAAACATATTTGATCGTTCTCGCATTCATATTGATCACTTTAATGTCTCATGTAAGTTAAGCGATATCCCATTCAAATGGGGAGTCACTCAAAAAAGTCAAAAATCAGACTATCTCAAAAATCCCTGTTTAACTAACGAAAACCATGGCGACAGTTTTAATACGTTCTATAACAAAGACACAATGCTATTTGAATTATCCCGTGATCATATTTTCGATCGCAGTGTGGAATGCAAATTTAAAAATGTCACGTTGGAACGTAGAATTCTGATCTGAACGAAAAAATGACTGTCGCAAATATCGTTGATACATGAAAAATGTCACGTTAGGCAGTATGAGGACCTTAATTGACTAGGATTTAAACATATTTGATCGTTCTCGCATTCATATTGATCACTTTATTGTCTCATGTAAGTTAAGCGATATCCCATTCAAATGGGGAGTCACTCAAAAAAGTCAAAAATCACACTATCTCAAAAATCCCTGTTTAACTAACGAAAACCATGGCGACAGTTTTAATACGTTCTATAACAAAGACACAATGCTATTTGAATGCTACCGTGATCATATTTTCGATCGCAGTGTGGAATGCAAATTTAAAAATATCACGTTGGAACGTAAGAATTCTGATCTGAACGAAAAAATGACTGTCGCAAATATCGTTGATACATGAAAAATGTCACGTAAGGCAGTATGAGGACCTTAATCGACTAGGATTTAAACATATTTGATCGTTCTCGCATTCATATTGATCACTTTATTGTCTCATGTAAGTTAAGCGATATCCCATTCAAATGGGGAGTCACTCAAAAAAGTCAAAAATCAGACTATCTCAAAAATCCCTGTTTAACTAACGAAAACCATGGCGACAGTTTTAATACGTTCTATAACAAAGACACAATGCTATTTGAATGCTACCGTGATCATATTTTCGATCGCAGTGTGGAATGCAAATTTAAAAATATCACGTTGGAACGTAAGAATTCTGATCTGAACGAAAAAATGACTGTCGCAAATATCGTTGATACATGAAAAATGTCACGTAAGGCAGTATGAGGACCTTAATTGACTAGGATTTAAACATATTTGATCGTTCTCGCATTCATATTGATCACTTTAATGTCTCATGTAAGTTAAGCAATATCCCATTCAAATGGGGAGTCACTCAAAAAAGTCAAAAATCAGACTATCTCAAAAATCCCTGTTTAACTAACGAAAACCATGGCGACAGTTTTAATACGTTCTATAACAAAGACACAATGCTATTTGAATGCTACCGTGATCATATTTTCGATCGCAGTGTGGAATGCAAATTTAAAAATATCACGTTGGAACGTAAGAATTCTGATCTGAACGAAAAAATGACTGTCGCAAATATCGTTGATACATGAAAAATGTCACGTAAGGCAGTATGAGGACCTTAATCGACTAGGATTTAAACATATTTGATCGTTCTCGCATTCATATTGATCACTTTATTGTCTCATGTAAGTTAAGCGATATCCCATTCAAATGGGGAGTCACTCAAAAAAGTCAAAAATCAGACTATCTCAAAAATCCCTGTTTAACTAACGAAAACCATGGCGACAGTTTTAATACGTTCTATAACAAAGACACAATGCTATTTGAATGCTACCGTGATCATATTTTCGATCGCAGTGTGGAATGCAAATTTAAAAATATCACGTTGGAACGTAAGAATTCTGATCTGAACGAAAAAATGACTGTCGCAAATATCGTTGATACATGAAAAATGTCACGTAAGGCAGTATGAGGACCTTAATTGACTAGGATTTAAACATATTTGATCGTTCTCGCATTCATATTGATCACTTTAATGTCTCATGTAAGTTAAGCAATATCCCATTCAAATGGGGAGTCACTCAAAAAAGTCAAAAATCAGACTATCTCAAAAATCCCTGTTTAACTAACGAAAACCATGGCGACAGTTTTAATACGTTCTATAACAAAGACACAATGCTATTTGAATGCTACCGTGATCATATTTTCGATCGCAGTGTGGAATGCAAATTTAAAAATATCACGTTGGAACGTAAGAATTCTGATCTGAACGAAAAAATGACTGTCGCAAATATCGTTGATACATGAAAAATGTCACGTAAGGCAGTATGAGGACCTTAATTGACTAGGATTTAAACATATTTGATCGTTCTCGCATTCATATTGATCACTTTATTGTCTCATGTAAGTTAAGCGATATCCCATTCAAATGGGGAGTCACTCAAAAAAGTCAAAAATCACACTATCTCAAAAATCCCTGTTTAACTAACGAAAACCATGGCGACAGTTTTAATACGTTCTATAACAAAGACACAATGCTATTTGAATTATCCCGTGATCATATTTTCGATCGCAGTGTGGAATGCAAATTTAAAAATTTCACGTTGGAACGTAGAATTCTGATCTGAACGAAAAAATGACTGTCGCAAATATCGTTGATACATGAAAAATGTCACGTAAGGCAGTATGAGGACCTTAATTGACTAGGATTTAAACATATTTGATCGTTCTCGCATTCATATTGATCACTTTATTGTCTCATGTAAGTTAAGCGATATCCCATTCAAATGGGGAGTCACTCAAAAAAGTCAAAAATCACACTATCTCAAAAATCCCTGTTTAACTAACGAAAACCATGGCGACAGTTTTAATACGTTCTATAACAAAGACACAATGCTATTTGAATGCTACCGTGATCATATTTTCGATCGCAGTGTGGAATGCAAATTTAAAAATATCACGTTGGAACGTAAGAATTCTGATCTGAACGAAAAAATGACTGTCGCAAATATCGTTGATACATGAAAAATGTCACGTAAGGCAGTATGAGGACCTTAATCGACTAGGATTTAAACATATTTGATCGTTCTCGCATTCATATTGATCACTTTATTGTCTCATGTAAGTTAAGCGATATCCCATTCAAATGGGGAGTCACTCAAAAAAGTCAAAAATCAGACTATCTCAAAAATCCCTGTTTAACTAACGAAAACCATGGCGACAGTTTTAATACGTTCTATAACAAAGACACAATGCTATTTGAATGCTACCGTGATCATATTTTCGATCGCAGTGTGGAATGCAAATTTAAAAATATCACGTTGGAACGTAAGAATTCTGATCTGAACGAAAAAATGACTGTCGCAAATATCGTTGATACATGAAAAATGTCACGTAAGGCAGTATGAGGACCTTAATTGACTAGGATTTAAACATATTTGATCGTTCTCGCATTCATATTGATCACTTTAATGTCTCATGTAAGTTAAGCAATATCCCATTCAAATGGGGAGTCACTCAAAAAAGTCAAAAATCAGACTATCTCAAAAATCCCTGTTTAACTAACGAAAACCATGGCGACAGTTTTAATACGTTCTATAACAAAGACACAATGCTATTTGAATTATCCCGTGATCATATTTTCGATCGCAGTGTGGAATGCAAATTTAAAAATGTCACGTTGGAACGTAGAATTCTGATCTGAACGAAAAAATGACTGTCGCAAATATCGTTGATACATGAAAAATGTCACGTAAGGCAGTATGAGGACCTTAATTGACTAGGATTTAAACATATTTGATCGTTCTCGCATTCATATTGATCACTTTATTGTCTCATGTAAGTTAAGCGATATCCCATTCAAATGGGGAGTCACTCAAAAAAGTCAAAAATCACACTATCTCAAAAATCCCTGTTTAACTAACGAAAACCATGGCGACAGTTTTAATACGTTCTATAACAAAGACACAATGCTATTTGAATGCTACCGTGATCATATTTTCGATCGCAGTGTGGAATGCAAATTTAAAAATATCACGTTGGAACGTAAGAATTCTGATCTGAACGAAAAAATGACTGTCGCAAATATCGTTGATACATGAAAAATGTCACGTAAGGCAGTATGAGGACCTTAATTGACTAGGATTTAAACATATTTGATCGTTCTCGCATTCATATTGATCACTTTAATGTCTCATGTAAGTTAAGCAATATCCCATTCAAATGGGGAGTCACTCAAAAAAGTCAAAAATCAGACTATCTCAAAAATCCCTGTTTAACTAACGAAAACCATGGCGACAGTTTTAATACGTTCTATAACAAAGACACAATGCTATTTGAATGCTACCGTGATCATATTTTCGATCGCAGTGTGGAATGCAAATTTAAAAATATCACGTTGGAACGTAAGAATTCTGATCTGAACGAAAAAATGACTGTCGCAAATATCGTTGATACATGAAAAATGTCACGTAAGGCAGTATGAGGACCTTAATTGACTAGGATTTAAACATATTTGATCGTTCTCGCATTCATATTGATCACTTTAATGTCTCATGTAAGTTAAGCAATATCCCATTCAAATGGGGAGTCACTCAAAAAAGTCAAAAATCAGACTATCTCAAAAATCCCTGTTTAACTAACGAAAACCATGGCGACAGTTTTAATACGTTCTATAACAAAGACACAATGCTATTTGAATGCTACCGTGATCATATTTTCGATCGCAGTGTGGAATGCAAATTTAAAAATATCACGTTGGAACGTAAGAATTCTGATCTGAACGAAAAAATGACTGTCGCAAATATCGTTGATACATGAAAAATGTCACGTAAGGCAGTATTAGGACCTTAATTGACTAGGATTTAAACATATTTGATCGTTCTCGCATTCATATTGATCACTTTATTGTCTCATGTAAGTTAAGCGATATCCCATTCAAATGGGGAGTCACTCAAAAAAGTCAAAAATCAGACTATCTCAAAAATCCCTGTTTAACTAACGAAAACCATGGCGACAGTTTTAATACGTTCTATAACAAAGACACAATGCTATTTGAATTATCCCGTGATCATATTTTCGATCGCAGTGTGGAATGCAAATTTAAAAATGTCACGTTGGAACGTAGAATTCTGATCTGAACGAAAAAATGACTGTCGCAAATATCGTTGATACATGAAAAATGTCACGTTAGGCAGTATGAGGACCTTAATTGACTAGGATTTAAACATATTTGATCGTTCTCGCATTCATATTGATCACTTTATTGTCTCATGTAAGTTAAGCGATATCCCATTCAAATGGGGAGTCACTCAAAAAAGTCAAAAATCACACTATCTCAAAAATCCCTGTTTAACTAACGAAAACCATGGCGACAGTTTTAATACGTTCTATAACAAAGACACAATGCTATTTGAATGCTACCGTGATCATATTTTCGATCGCAGTGTGGAATGCAAATTTAAAAATATCACGTTGGAACGTAAGAATTCTGATCTGAACGAAAAAATGACTGTCGCAAATATCGTTGATACATGAAAAATGTCACGTAAGGCAGTATGAGGACCTTAATCGACTAGGATTTAAACATATTTGATCGTTCTCGCATTCATATTGATCACTTTATTGTCTCATGTAAGTTAAGCGATATCCCATTCAAATGGGGAGTCACTCAAAAAAGTCAAAAATCAGACTATCTCAAAAATCCCTGTTTAACTAACGAAAACCATGGCGACAGTTTTAATACGTTCTATAACAAAGACACAATGCTATTTGAATGCTACCGTGATCATATTTTCGATCGCAGTGTGGAATGCAAATTTAAAAATATCACGTTGGAACGTAAGAATTCTGATCTGAACGAAAAAATGACTGTCGCAAATATCGTTGATACATGAAAAATGTCACGTAAGGCAGTATGAGGACCTTAATTGACTAGGATTTAAACATATTTGATCGTTCTCGCATTCATATTGATCACTTTAATGTCTCATGTAAGTTAAGCAATATCCCATTCAAATGGGGAGTCACTCAAAAAAGTCAAAAATCAGACTATCTCAAAAATCCCTGTTTAACTAACGAAAACCATGGCGACAGTTTTAATACGTTCTATAACAAAGACACAATGCTATTTGAATGCTACCGTGATCATATTTTCGATCGCAGTGTGGAATGCAAATTTAAAAATATCACGTTGGAACGTAAGAATTCTGATCTGAACGAAAAAATGACTGTCGCAAATATCGTTGATACATGAAAAATGTCACGTAAGGCAGTATGAGGACCTTAATCGACTAGGATTTAAACATATTTGATCGTTCTCGCATTCATATTGATCACTTTATTGTCTCATGTAAGTTAAGCTATATCCCATTCAAATGGGGAGTCACTCAAAAAAGTCAAAAATCAGACTATCTCAAAAATCCCTGTTTAACTAACGAAAACCATGGCGACAGTTTTAATACGTTCTATAACAAAGACACAATGCTATTTGAATGCTACCGTGATCATATTTTCGATCGCAGTGTGGAATGCAAATTTAAAAATATCACGTTGGAACGTAAGAATTCTGATCTGAACGAAAAAATGACTGTCGCAAATATCGTTGATACATGAAAAATGTCACGTAAGGCAGTATGAGGACCTTAATTGACTAGGATTTAAACATATTTGATCGTTCTCGCATTCATATTGATCACTTTAATGTCTCATGTAAGTTAAGCAATATCCCATTCAAATGGGGAGTCACTCAAAAAAGTCAAAAATCAGACTATCTCAAAAATCCCTGTTTAACTAACGAAAACCATGGCGACAGTTTTAATACGTTCTATAACAAAGACACAATGCTATTTGAATGCTACCGTGATCATATTTTCGATCGCAGTGTGGAATGCAAATTTAAAAATATCACGTTGGAACGTAAGAATTCTGATCTGAACGAAAAAATGACTGTCGCAAATATCGTTGATACATGAAAAATGTCACGTAAGGCAGTATGAGGACCTTAATTGACTAGGATTTAAACATATTTGATCGTTCTCGCATTCATATTGATCACTTTATTGTCTCATGTAAGTTAAGCGATATCCCATTCAAATGGGGAGTCACTCAAAAAAGTCAAAAATCACACTATCTCAAAAATCCCTGTTTAACTAACGAAAACCATGGCGACAGTTTTAATACGTTCTATAACAAAGACACAATGCTATTTGAATTATCCCGTGATCATATTTTCGATCGCAGTGTGGAATGCAAATTTAAAAATTTCACGTTGGAACGTAGAATTCTGATCTGAACGAAAAAATGACTGTCGCAAATATCGTTGATACATGAAAAATGTCACGTAAGGCAGTATGAGGACCTTAATTGACTAGGATTTAAACATATTTGATCGTTCTCGCATTCATATTGATCACTTTATTGTCTCATGTAAGTTAAGCGATATCCCATTCAAATGGGGAGTCACTCAAAAAAGTCAAAAATCACACTATCTCAAAAATCCCTGTTTAACTAACGAAAACCATGGCGACAGTTTTAATACGTTCTATAACAAAGACACAATGCTATTTGAATGCTACCGTGATCATATTTTCGATCGCAGTGTGGAATGCAAATTTAAAAATATCACGTTGGAACGTAAGAATTCTGATCTGAACGAAAAAATGACTGTCGCAAATATCGTTGATACATGAAAAATGTCACGTAAGGCAGTATGAGGACCTTAATCGACTAGGATTTAAACATATTTGATCGTTCTCGCATTCATATTGATCACTTTATTGTCTCATGTAAGTTAAGCGATATCCCATTCAAATGGGGAGTCACTCAAAAAAGTCAAAAATCAGACTATCTCAAAAATCCCTGTTTAACTAACGAAAACCATGGCGACAGTTTTAATACGTTCTATAACAAAGACACAATGCTATTTGAATGCTACCGTGATCATATTTTCGATCGCAGTGTGGAATGCAAATTTAAAAATATCACGTTGGAACGTAAGAATTCTGATCTGAACGAAAAAATGACTGTCGCAAATATCGTTGATACATGAAAAATGTCACGTAAGGCAGTATGAGGACCTTAATTGACTAGGATTTAAACATATTTGATCGTTCTCGCATTCATATTGATCACTTTAATGTCTCATGTAAGTTAAGCAATATCCCATTCAAATGGGGAGTCACTCAAAAAAGTCAAAAATCAGACTATCTCAAAAATCCCTGTTTAACTAACGAAAACCATGGCGACAGTTTTAATACGTTCTATAACAAAGACACAATGCTATTTGAATTATCCCGTGATCATATTTTCGATCGCAGTGTGGAATGCAAATTTAAAAATGTCACGTTGGAACGTAGAATTCTGATCTGAACGAAAAAATGACTGTCGCAAATATCGTTGATACATGAAAAATGTCACGTAAGGCAGTATGAGGACCTTAATTGACTAGGATTTAAACATATTTGATCGTTCTCGCATTCATATTGATCACTTTATTGTCTCATGTAAGTTAAGCGATATCCCATTCAAATGGGGAGTCACTCAAAAAAGTCAAAAATCACACTATCTCAAAAATCCCTGTTTAACTAACGAAAACCATGGCGACAGTTTTAATACGTTCTATAACAAAGACACAATGCTATTTGAATGCTACCGTGATCATATTTTCGATCGCAGTGTGGAATGCAAATTTAAAAATATCACGTTGGAACGTAAGAATTCTGATCTGAACGAAAAAATGACTGTCGCAAATATCGTTGATACATGAAAAATGTCACGTAAGGCAGTATGAGGACCTTAATTGACTAGGATTTAAACATATTTGATCGTTCTCGCATTCATATTGATCACTTTAATGTCTCATGTAAGTTAAGCAATATCCCATTCAAATGGGGAGTCACTCAAAAAAGTCAAAAATCAGACTATCTCAAAAATCCCTGTTTAACTAACGAAAACCATGGCGACAGTTTTAATACGTTCTATAACAAAGACACAATGCTATTTGAATGCTACCGTGATCATATTTTCGATCGCAGTGTGGAATGCAAATTTAAAAATATCACGTTGGAACGTAAGAATTCTGATCTGAACGAAAAAATGACTGTCGCAAATATCGTTGATACATGAAAAATGTCACGTAAGGCAGTATGAGGACCTTAATTGACTAGGATTTAAACATATTTGATCGTTCTCGCATTCATATTGATCACTTTAATGTCTCATGTAAGTTAAGCAATATCCCATTCAAATGGGGAGTCACTCAAAAAAGTCAAAAATCAGACTATCTCAAAAATCCCTGTTTAACTAACGAAAACCATGGCGACAGTTTTAATACGTTCTATAACAAAGACACAATGCTATTTGAATGCTACCGTGATCATATTTTCGATCGCAGTGTGGAATGCAAATTTAAAAATATCACGTTGGAACGTAAGAATTCTGATCTGAACGAAAAAATGACTGTCGCAAATATCGTTGATACATGAAAAATGTCACGTAAGGCAGTATTAGGACCTTAATTGACTAGGATTTAAACATATTTGATCGTTCTCGCATTCATATTGATCACTTTATTGTCTCATGTAAGTTAAGCGATATCCCATTCAAATGGGGAGTCACTCAAAAAAGTCAAAAATCACACTATCTCAAAAATCCCTGTTTAACTAACGAAAACCATGGCGACAGTTTTAATACGTTCTATAACAAAGACACAATGCTATTTGAATGCTACCGTGATCATATTTTCGATCGCAGTGTGGAATGCAAATTTAAAAATATCACGTTGGAACGTAAGAATTCTGATCTGAACGAAAAAATGACTGTCGCAAATATCGTTGATACATGAAAAATGTCACGTAAGGCAGTATGAGGACCTTAATTGACTAGGATTTAAACATATTTGATCGTTCTCGCATTCATATTGATCACTTTATTGTCTCATGTAAGTTAAGCGATATCCCATTCAAATGGGGAGTCACTCAAAAAAGTCAAAAATCAGACTATCTCAAAAATCCCTGTTTAACTAACGAAAACCATGGCGACAGTTTTAATACGTTCTATAACAAAGACACAATGCTATTTGAATGCTACCGTGATCATATTTTCGATCGCAGTGTGGAATGCAAATTTAAAAATATCACGTTGGAACGTAAGAATTCTGATCTGAACGAAAAAATGACTGTCGCAAATATCGTTGATACATGAAAAATGTCACGTAAGGCAGTATGAGGACCTTAATTGACTAGGATTTAAACATATTTGATCGTTCTCGCATTCATATTGATCACTTTAATGTCTCATGTAAGTTAAGCGATATCCCATTCAAATGGGGAGTCACTCAAAAAAGTCAAAAATCAGACTATCTCAAAAATCCCTGTTTAACTAACGAAAACCATGGCGACAGTTTTAATACGTTCTATAACAAAGACACAATGCTATTTGAATTATCCCGTGATCATATTTTCGATCGCAGTGTGGAATGCAAATTTAAAAATGTCACGTTGGAACGTAGAATTCTGATCTGAACGAAAAAATGACTGTCGCAAATATCGTTGATACATGAAAAATGTCACGTTAGGCAGTATGAGGACCTTAATTGACTAGGATTTAAACATATTTGATCGTTCTCGCATTCATATTGATCACTTTATTGTCTCATGTAAGTTAAGCGATATCCCATTCAAATGGGGAGTCACTCAAAAAAGTCAAAAATCACACTATCTCAAAAATCCCTGTTTAACTAACGAAAACCATGGCGACAGTTTTAATACGTTCTATAACAAAGACACAATGCTATTTGAATGCTACCGTGATCATATTTTCGATCGCAGTGTGGAATGCAAATTTAAAAATATCACGTTGGAACGTAAGAATTCTGATCTGAACGAAAAAATGACTGTCGCAAATATCGTTGATACATGAAAAATGTCACGTAAGGCAGTATGAGGACCTTAATCGACTAGGATTTAAACATATTTGATCGTTCTCGCATTCATATTGATCACTTTATTGTCTCATGTAAGTTAAGCGATATCCCATTCAAATGGGGAGTCACTCAAAAAAGTCAAAAATCAGACTATCTCAAAAATCCCTGTTTAACTAACGAAAACCATGGCGACAGTTTTAATACGTTCTATAACAAAGACACAATGCTATTTGAATGCTACCGTGATCATATTTTCGATCGCAGTGTGGAATGCAAATTTAAAAATATCACGTTGGAACGTAAGAATTCTGATCTGAACGAAAAAATGACTGTCGCAAATATCGTTGATACATGAAAAATGTCACGTAAGGCAGTATGAGGACCTTAATTGACTAGGATTTAAACATATTTGATCGTTCTCGCATTCATATTGATCACTTTAATGTCTCATGTAAGTTAAGCAATATCCCATTCAAATGGGGAGTCACTCAAAAAAGTCAAAAATCAGACTATCTCAAAAATCCCTGTTTAACTAACGAAAACCATGGCGACAGTTTTAATACGTTCTATAACAAAGACACAATGCTATTTGAATGCTACCGTGATCATATTTTCGATCGCAGTGTGGAATGCAAATTTAAAAATATCACGTTGGAACGTAAGAATTCTGATCTGAACGAAAAAATGACTGTCGCAAATATCGTTGATACATGAAAAATGTCACGTAAGGCAGTATGAGGACCTTAATTGACTAGGATTTAAACATATTTGATCGTTCTCGCATTCATATTGATCACTTTATTGTCTCATGTAAGTTAAGCGATATCCCATTCAAATGGGGAGTCACTCAAAAAAGTCAAAAATCACACTATCTCAAAAATCCCTGTTTAACTAACGAAAACCATGGCGACAGTTTTAATACGTTCTATAACAAAGACACAATGCTATTTGAATGCTACCGTGATCATATTTTCGATCGCAGTGTGGAATGCAAATTTAAAAATATCACGTTGGAACGTAAGAATTCTGATCTGAACGAAAAAATGACTGTCGCAAATATCGTTGATACATGAAAAATGTCACGTAAGGCAGTATGAGGACCTTAATTGACTAGGATTTAAACATATTTGATCGTTCTCGCATTCATATTGATCACTTTATTGTCTCATGTAAGTTAAGCGATATCCCATTCAAATGGGGAGTCACTCAAAAAAGTCAAAAATCAGACTATCTCAAAAATCCCTGTTTAACTAACGAAAACCATGGCGACAGTTTTAATACGTTCTATAACAAAGACACAATGCTATTTGAATGCTACCGTGATCATATTTTCGATCGCAGTGTGGAATGCAAATTTAAAAATATCACGTTGGAACGTAAGAATTCTGATCTGAACGAAAAAATGACTGTCGCAAATATCGTTGATACATGAAAAATGTCACGTAAGGCAGTATGAGGACCTTAATTGACTAGGATTTAAACATATTTGATCGTTCTCGCATTCATATTGATCACTTTAATGTCTCATGTAAGTTAAGCGATATCCCATTCAAATGGGGAGTCACTCAAAAAAGTCAAAAATCAGACTATCTCAAAAATCCCTGTTTAACTAACGAAAACCATGGCGACAGTTTTAATACGTTCTATAACAAAGACACAATGCTATTTGAATTATCCCGTGATCATATTTTCGATCGCAGTGTGGAATGCAAATTTAAAAATGTCACGTTGGAACGTAGAATTCTGATCTGAACGAAAAAATGACTGTCGCAAATATCGTTGATACATGAAAAATGTCACGTTAGGCAGTATGAGGACCTTAATTGACTAGGATTTAAACATATTTGATCGTTCTCGCATTCATATTGATCACTTTATTGTCTCATGTAAGTTAAGCGATATCCCATTCAAATGGGGAGTCACTCAAAAAAGTCAAAAATCACACTATCTCAAAAATCCCTGTTTAACTAACGAAAACCATGGCGACAGTTTTAATACGTTCTATAACAAAGACACAATGCTATTTGAATGCTACCGTGATCATATTTTCGATCGCAGTGTGGAATGCAAATTTAAAAATATCACGTTGGAACGTAAGAATTCTGATCTGAACGAAAAAATGACTGTCGCAAATATCGTTGATACATGAAAAATGTCACGTAAGGCAGTATGAGGACCTTAATCGACTAGGATTTAAACATATTTGATCGTTCTCGCATTCATATTGATCACTTTATTGTCTCATGTAAGTTAAGCGATATCCCATTCAAATGGGGAGTCACTCAAAAAAGTCAAAAATCAGACTATCTCAAAAATCCCTGTTTAACTAACGAAAACCATGGCGACAGTTTTAATACGTTCTATAACAAAGACACAATGCTATTTGAATGCTACCGTGATCATATTTTCGATCGCAGTGTGGAATGCAAATTTAAAAATATCACGTTGGAACGTAAGAATTCTGATCTGAACGAAAAAATGACTGTCGCAAATATCGTTGATACATGAAAAATGTCACGTAAGGCAGTATGAGGACCTTAATTGACTAGGATTTAAACATATTTGATCGTTCTCGCATTCATATTGATCACTTTAATGTCTCATGTAAGTTAAGCAATATCCCATTCAAATGGGGAGTCACTCAAAAAAGTCAAAAATCAGACTATCTCAAAAATCCCTGTTTAACTAACGAAAACCATGGCGACAGTTTTAATACGTTCTATAACAAAGACACAATGCTATTTGAATGCTACCGTGATCATATTTTCGATCGCAGTGTGGAATGCAAATTTAAAAATATCACGTTGGAACGTAAGAATTCTGATCTGAACGAAAAAATGACTGTCGCAAATATCGTTGATACATGAAAAATGTCACGTAAGGCAGTATGAGGACCTTAATCGACTAGGATTTAAACATATTTGATCGTTCTCGCATTCATATTGATCACTTTATTGTCTCATGTAAGTTAAGCTATATCCCATTCAAATGGGGAGTCACTCAAAAAAGTCAAAAATCAGACTATCTCAAAAATCCCTGTTTAACTAACGAAAACCATGGCGACAGTTTTAATACGTTCTATAACAAAGACACAATGCTATTTGAATGCTACCGTGATCATATTTTCGATCGCAGTGTGGAATGCAAATTTAAAAATATCACGTTGGAACGTAAGAATTCTGATCTGAACGAAAAAATGACTGTCGCAAATATCGTTGATACATGAAAAATGTCACGTAAGGCAGTATGAGGACCTTAATTGACTAGGATTTAAACATATTTGATCGTTCTCGCATTCATATTGATCACTTTAATGTCTCATGTAAGTTAAGCAATATCCCATTCAAATGGGGAGTCACTCAAAAAAGTCAAAAATCAGACTATCTCAAAAATCCCTGTTTAACTAACGAAAACCATGGCGACAGTTTTAATACGTTCTATAACAAAGACACAATGCTATTTGAATTATCCCGTGATCATATTTTCGATCGCAGTGTGGAATGCAAATTTAAAAATGTCACGTTGGAACGTAGAATTCTGATCTGAACGAAAAAATGACTGTCGCAAATATCGTTGATACATGAAAAATGTCACGTAAGGCAGTATGAGGACCTTAATTGACTAGGATTTAAACATATTTGATCGTTCTCGCATTCATATTGATCACTTTATTGTCTCATGTAAGTTAAGCGATATCCCATTCAAATGGGGAGTCACTCAAAAAAGTCAAAAATCACACTATCTCAAAAATCCCTGTTTAACTAACGAAAACCATGGCGACAGTTTTAATACGTTCTATAACAAAGACACAATGCTATTTGAATGCTACCGTGATCATATTTTCGATCGCAGTGTGGAATGCAAATTTAAAAATATCACGTTGGAACGTAAGAATTCTGATCTGAACGAAAAAATGACTGTCGCAAATATCGTTGATACATGAAAAATGTCACGTAAGGCAGTATGAGGACCTTAATTGACTAGGATTTAAACATATTTGATCGTTCTCGCATTCATATTGATCACTTTAATGTCTCATGTAAGTTAAGCAATATCCCATTCAAATGGGGAGTCACTCAAAAAAGTCAAAAATCAGACTATCTCAAAAATCCCTGTTTAACTAACGAAAACCATGGCGACAGTTTTAATACGTTCTATAACAAAGACACAATGCTATTTGAATTATCCCGTGATCATATTTTCGATCGCAGTGTGGAATGCAAATTTAAAAATATCACGTTGGAACGTAAGAATTCTGATCTGAACGAAAAAATGACTGTCGCAAATATCGTTGATACATGAAAAATGTCACGTAAGGCAGTATGAGGACCTTAATTGACTAGGATTTAAACATATTTGATCGTTCTCGCATTCATATTGATCACTTTAATGTCTCATGTAAGTTAAGCAATATCCCATTCAAATGGGGAGTCACTCAAAAAAGTCAAAAATCAGACTATCTCAAAAATCCCTGTTTAACTAACGAAAACCATGGCGACAGTTTTAATACGTTCTATAACAAAGACACAATGCTATTTGAATGCTACCGTGATCATATTTTCGATCGCAGTGTGGAATGCAAATTTAAAAATATCACGTTGGAACGTAAGAATTCTGATCTGAACGAAAAAATGACTGTCGCAAATATCGTTGATACATGAAAAATGTCACGTAAGGCAGTATGAGGACCTTAATTGACTAGGATTTAAACATATTTGATCGTTCTCGCATTCATATTGATCACTTTATTGTCTCATGTAAGTTAAGCGATATCCCATTCAAATGGGATCACTCAAAAAAGTCAAAAATCACACTATCTCAAAAATCCCTGTTTAACTAACGAAAACCATGGCGACAGTTTTAATACGTTCTATAACAAAGACACAATGCTATTTGAATGCTACCGTGATCATATTTTCGATCGCAGTGTGGAATGCAAATTTAAAAATATCACGTTGGAACGTAAGAATTCTGATCTGAACGAAAAAATGACTGTCGCAAATATCGTTGATACATGAAAAATGTCACGTAAGGCAGTATGAGGACCTTAATTGACTAGGATTTAAACATATTTGATCGTTCTCGCATTCATATTGATCACTTTATTGTCTCATGTAAGTTAAGCGATATCCCATTCAAATGGGGAGTCACTCAAAAAAGTCAAAAATCAGACTATCTCAAAAATCCCTGTTTAACTAACGAAAACCATGGCGACAGTTTTAATACGTTCTATAACAAAGACACAATGCTATTTGAATGCTACCGTGATCATATTTTCGATCGCAGTGTGGAATGCAAATTTAAAAATATCACGTTGGAACGTAAGAATTCTGATCTGAACGAAAAAATGACTGTCGCAAATATCGTTGATACATGAAAAATGTCACGTAAGGCAGTATGAGGACCTTAATTGACTAGGATTTAAACATATTTGATCGTTCTCGCATTCATATTGATCACTTTAATGTCTCATGTAAGTTAAGCGATATCCCATTCAAATGGGGAGTCACTCAAAAAAGTCAAAAATCAGACTATCTCAAAAATCCCTGTTTAACTAACGAAAACCATGGCGACAGTTTTAATACGTTCTATAACAAAGACACAATGCTATTTGAATTATCCCGTGATCATATTTTCGATCGCAGTGTGGAATGCAAATTTAAAAATGTCACGTTGGAACGTAGAATTCTGATCTGAACGAAAAAATGACTGTCGCAAATATCGTTGATACATGAAAAATGTCACGTTAGGCAGTATGAGGACCTTAATTGACTAGGATTTAAACATATTTGATCGTTCTCGCATTCATATTGATCACTTTATTGTCTCATGTAAGTTAAGCGATATCCCATTCAAATGGGGAGTCACTCAAAAAAGTCAAAAATCACACTATCTCAAAAATCCCTGTTTAACTAACGAAAACCATGGCGACAGTTTTAATACGTTCTATAACAAAGACACAATGCTATTTGAATGCTACCGTGATCATATTTTCGATCGCAGTGTGGAATGCAAATTTAAAAATATCACGTTGGAACGTAAGAATTCTGATCTGAACGAAAAAATGACTGTCGCAAATATCGTTGATACATGAAAAATGTCACGTAAGGCAGTATGAGGACCTTAATCGACTAGGATTTAAACATATTTGATCGTTCTCGCATTCATATTGATCACTTTATTGTCTCATGTAAGTTAAGCGATATCCCATTCAAATGGGGAGTCACTCAAAAAAGTCAAAAATCAGACTATCTCAAAAATCCCTGTTTAACTAACGAAAACCATGGCGACAGTTTTAATACGTTCTATAACAAAGACACAATGCTATTTGAATGCTACCGTGATCATATTTTCGATCGCAGTGTGGAATGCAAATTTAAAAATATCACGTTGGAACGTAAGAATTCTGATCTGAACGAAAAAATGACTGTCGCAAATATCGTTGATACATGAAAAATGTCACGTAAGGCAGTATGAGGACCTTAATTGACTAGGATTTAAACATATTTGATCGTTCTCGCATTCATATTGATCACTTTAATGTCTCATGTAAGTTAAGCAATATCCCATTCAAATGGGGAGTCACTCAAAAAAGTCAAAAATCAGACTATCTCAAAAATCCCTGTTTAACTAACGAAAACCATGGCGACAGTTTTAATACGTTCTATAACAAAGACACAATGCTATTTGAATTATCCCGTGATCATATTTTCGATCGCAGTGTGGAATGCAAATTTAAAAATGTCACGTTGGAACGTAGAATTCTGATCTGAACGAAAAAATGACTGTCGCAAATATCGTTGATACATGAAAAATGTCACGTAAGGCAGTATGAGGACCTTAATTGACTAGGATTTAAACATATTTGATCGTTCTCGCATTCATATTGATCACTTTATTGTCTCATGTAAGTTAAGCGATATCCCATTCAAATGGGGAGTCACTCAAAAAAGTCAAAAATCACACTATCTCAAAAATCCCTGTTTAACTAACGAAAACCATGGCGACAGTTTTAATACGTTCTATAACAAAGACACAATGCTATTTGAATGCTACCGTGATCATATTTTCGATCGCAGTGTGGAATGCAAATTTAAAAATATCACGTTGGAACGTAAGAATTCTGATCTGAACGAAAAAATGACTGTCGCAAATATCGTTGATACATGAAAAATGTCACGTAAGGCAGTATGAGGACCTTAATTGACTAGGATTTAAACATATTTGATCGTTCTCGCATTCATATTGATCACTTTAATGTCTCATGTAAGTTAAGCAATATCCCATTCAAATGGGGAGTCACTCAAAAAAGTCAAAAATCAGACTATCTCAAAAATCCCTGTTTAACTAACGAAAACCATGGCGACAGTTTTAATACGTTCTATAACAAAGACACAATGCTATTTGAATTATCCCGTGATCATATTTTCGATCGCAGTGTGGAATGCAAATTTAAAAATATCACGTTGGAACGTAAGAATTCTGATCTGAACGAAAAAATGACTGTCGCAAATATCGTTGATACATGAAAAATGTCACGTAAGGCAGTATGAGGACCTTAATTGACTAGGATTTAAACATATTTGATCGTTCTCGCATTCATATTGATCACTTTAATGTCTCATGTAAGTTAAGCAATATCCCATTCAAATGGGGAGTCACTCAAAAAAGTCAAAAATCAGACTATCTCAAAAATCCCTGTTTAACTAACGAAAACCATGGCGACAGTTTTAATACGTTCTATAACAAAGACACAATGCTATTTGAATGCTACCGTGATCATATTTTCGATCGCAGTGTGGAATGCAAATTTAAAAATATCACGTTGGAACGTAAGAATTCTGATCTGAACGAAAAAATGACTGTCGCAAATATCGTTGATACATGAAAAATGTCACGTAAGGCAGTATGAGGACCTTAATTGACTAGGATTTAAACATATTTGATCGTTCTCGCATTCATATTGATCACTTTATTGTCTCATGTAAGTTAAGCGATATCCCATTCAAATGGGATCACTCAAAAAAGTCAAAAATCACACTATCTCAAAAATCCCTGTTTAACTAACGAAAACCATGGCGACAGTTTTAATACGTTCTATAACAAAGACACAATGCTATTTGAATGCTACCGTGATCATATTTTCGATCGCAGTGTGGAATGCAAATTTAAAAATATCACGTTGGAACGTAAGAATTCTGATCTGAACGAAAAAATGACTGTCGCAAATATCGTTGATACATGAAAAATGTCACGTAAGGCAGTATGAGGACCTTAATTGACTAGGATTTAAACATATTTGATCGTTCTCGCATTCATATTGATCACTTTATTGTCTCATGTAAGTTAAGCGATATCCCATTCAAATGGGGAGTCACTCAAAAAAGTCAAAAATCAGACTATCTCAAAAATCCCTGTTTAACTAACGAAAACCATGGCGACAGTTTTAATACGTTCTATAACAAAGACACAATGCTATTTGAATGCTACCGTGATCATATTTTCGATCGCAGTGTGGAATGCAAATTTAAAAATATCACGTTGGAACGTAAGAATTCTGATCTGAACGAAAAAATGACTGTCGCAAATATCGTTGATACATGAAAAATGTCACGTAAGGCAGTATGAGGACCTTAATTGACTAGGATTTAAACATATTTGATCGTTCTCGCATTCATATTGATCACTTTAATGTCTCATGTAAGTTAAGCGATATCCCATTCAAATGGGGAGTCACTCAAAAAAGTCAAAAATCAGACTATCTCAAAAATCCCTGTTTAACTAACGAAAACCATGGCGACAGTTTTAATACGTTCTATAACAAAGACACAATGCTATTTGAATTATCCCGTGATCATATTTTCGATCGCAGTGTGGAATGCAAATTTAAAAATGTCACGTTGGAACGTAGAATTCTGATCTGAACGAAAAAATGACTGTCGCAAATATCGTTGATACATGAAAAATGTCACGTTAGGCAGTATGAGGACCTTAATTGACTAGGATTTAAACATATTTGATCGTTCTCGCATTCATATTGATCACTTTATTGTCTCATGTAAGTTAAGCGATATCCCATTCAAATGGGGAGTCACTCAAAAAAGTCAAAAATCACACTATCTCAAAAATCCCTGTTTAACTAACGAAAACCATGGCGACAGTTTTAATACGTTCTATAACAAAGACACAATGCTATTTGAATGCTACCGTGATCATATTTTCGATCGCAGTGTGGAATGCAAATTTAAAAATATCACGTTGGAACGTAAGAATTCTGATCTGAACGAAAAAATGACTGTCGCAAATATCGTTGATACATGAAAAATGTCACGTAAGGCAGTATGAGGACCTTAATCGACTAGGATTTAAACATATTTGATCGTTCTCGCATTCATATTGATCACTTTATTGTCTCATGTAAGTTAAGCGATATCCCATTCAAATGGGGAGTCACTCAAAAAAGTCAAAAATCAGACTATCTCAAAAATCCCTGTTTAACTAACGAAAACCATGGCGACAGTTTTAATACGTTCTATAACAAAGACACAATGCTATTTGAATGCTACCGTGATCATATTTTCGATCGCAGTGTGGAATGCAAATTTAAAAATATCACGTTGGAACGTAAGAATTCTGATCTGAACGAAAAAATGACTGTCGCAAATATCGTTGATACATGAAAAATGTCACGTAAGGCAGTATGAGGACCTTAATTGACTAGGATTTAAACATATTTGATCGTTCTCGCATTCATATTGATCACTTTAATGTCTCATGTAAGTTAAGCAATATCCCATTCAAATGGGGAGTCACTCAAAAAAGTCAAAAATCAGACTATCTCAAAAATCCCTGTTTAACTAACGAAAACCATGGCGACAGTTTTAATACGTTCTATAACAAAGACACAATGCTATTTGAATGCTACCGTGATCATATTTTCGATCGCAGTGTGGAATGCAAATTTAAAAATATCACGTTGGAACGTAAGAATTCTGATCTGAACGAAAAAATGACTGTCGCAAATATCGTTGATACATGAAAAATGTCACGTAAGGCAGTATGAGGACCTTAATTGACTAGGATTTAAACATATTTGATCGTTCTCGCATTCATATTGATCACTTTATTGTCTCATGTAAGTTAAGCGATATCCCATTCAAATGGGGAGTCACTCAAAAAAGTCAAAAATCACACTATCTCAAAAATCCCTGTTTAACTAACGAAAACCATGGCGACAGTTTTAATACGTTCTATAACAAAGACACAATGCTATTTGAATTATCCCGTGATCATATTTTCGATCGCAGTGTGGAATGCAAATTTAAAAATGTCACGTTGGAACGTAGAATTCTGATCTGAACGAAAAAATGACTGTCGCAAATATCGTTGATACATGAAAAATGTCACGTAAGGCAGTATGAGGACCTTAATTGACTAGGATTTAAACATATTTGATCGTTCTCGCATTCATATTGATCACTTTATTGTCTCATGTAAGTTAAGCGATATCCCATTCAAATGGGGAGTCACTCAAAAAAGTCAAAAATCACACTATCTCAAAAATCCCTGTTTAACTAACGAAAACCATGGCGACAGTTTTAATACGTTCTATAACAAAGACACAATGCTATTTGAATGCTACCGTGATCATATTTTCGATCGCAGTGTGGAATGCAAATTTAAAAATATCACGTTGGAACGTAAGAATTCTGATCTGAACGAAAAAATGACTGTCGCAAATATCGTTGATACATGAAAAATGTCACGTAAGGCAGTATGAGGACCTTAATCGACTAGGATTTAAACATATTTGATCGTTCTCGCATTCATATTGATCACTTTATTGTCTCATGTAAGTTAAGCGATATCCCATTCAAATGGGGAGTCACTCAAAAAAGTCAAAAATCAGACTATCTCAAAAATCCCTGTTTAACTAACGAAAACCATGGCGACAGTTTTAATACGTTCTATAACAAAGACACAATGCTATTTGAATGCTACCGTGATCATATTTTCGATCGCAGTGTGGAATGCAAATTTAAAAATATCACGTTGGAACGTAAGAATTCTGATCTGAACGAAAAAATGACTGTCGCAAATATCGTTGATACATGAAAAATGTCACGTAAGGCTGTATGAGGACCTTAATCGACTAGGATTTAAACATATTTGATCGTTCTCGCATTCATATTGATCACTTTATTGTCTCATGTAAGTTAAGCGATATCCCATTCAAATGGGGAGTCACTCAAAAAAGTCAAAAATCACACTATCTCAAAAATCCCTGTTTAACTAACGAAAACCATGGCGACAGTTTTAATACGTTCTATAACAAAGACACAATGCTATTTGAATTATCCCGTGATCATATTTTCGATCGCAGTGTGGAATGCAAATTTAAAAATGTCACGTTGGAACGTAAGAATTCTGATCTGAACGAAAAAATGACTGTCGCAAATATCGTTGATACATGAAAAATGTCACGTAAGGCAGTATGAGGACCTTAATTGACTAGGATTTAAACATATTTGATCGTTCTCGCATTCATATTGATCACTTTAATGTCTCATGTAAGTTAAGCAATATCCCATTCAAATGGGGAGTCACTCAAAAAAGTCAAAAATCAGACTATCTCAAAAATCCCTGTTTAACTAACGAAAACCATGGCGACAGTTTTAATACGTTCTATAACAAAGACACAATGCTATTTGAATGCTACCGTGATCATATTTTCGATCGCAGTGTGGAATGCAAATTTAAAAATATCACGTTGGAACGTAAGAATTCTGATCTGAACGAAAAAATGACTGTCGCAAATATCGTTGATACATGAAAAATGTCACGTAAGGCAGTATGAGGACCTTAATTGACTAGGATTTAAACATATTTGATCGTTCTCGCATTCATATTGATCACTTTATTGTCTCATGTAAGTTAAGCGATATCCCATTCAAATGGGGAGTCACTCAAAAAAGTCAAAAATCACACTATCTCAAAAATCCCTGTTTAACTAACGAAAACCATGGCGACAGTTTTAATACGTTCTATAACAAAGACACAATGCTATTTGAATTATCCCGTGATCATATTTTCGATCGCAGTGTGGAATGCAAATTTAAAAATGTCACGTTGGAACGTAGAATTCTGATCTGAACGAAAAAATGACTGTCGCAAATATCGTTGATACATGAAAAATGTCACGTAAGGCAGTATGAGGACCTTAATTGACTAGGATTTAAACATATTTGATCGTTCTCGCATTCATATTGATCACTTTATTGTCTCATGTAAGTTAAGCGATATCCCATTCAAATGGGGAGTCACTCAAAAAAGTCAAAAATCACACTATCTCAAAAATCCCTGTTTAACTAACGAAAACCATGGCGACAGTTTTAATACGTTCTATAACAAAGACACAATGCTATTTGAATGCTACCGTGATCATATTTTCGATCGCAGTGTGGAATGCAAATTTAAAAATATCACGTTGGAACGTAAGAATTCTGATCTGAACGAAAAAATGACTGTCGCAAATATCGTTGATACATGAAAAATGTCACGTAAGGCAGTATGAGGACCTTAATCGACTAGGATTTAAACATATTTGATCGTTCTCGCATTCATATTGATCACTTTATTGTCTCATGTAAGTTAAGCGATATCCCATTCAAATGGGGAGTCACTCAAAAAAGTCAAAAATCAGACTATCTCAAAAATCCCTGTTTAACTAACGAAAACCATGGCGACAGTTTTAATACGTTCTATAACAAAGACACAATGCTATTTGAATGCTACCGTGATCATATTTTCGATCGCAGTGTGGAATGCAAATTTAAAAATATCACGTTGGAACGTAAGAATTCTGATCTGAACGAAAAAATGACTGTCGCAAATATCGTTGATACATGAAAAATGTCACGTAAGGCTGTATGAGGACCTTAATCGACTAGGATTTAAACATATTTGATCGTTCTCGCATTCATATTGATCACTTTATTGTCTCATGTAAGTTAAGCGATATCCCATTCAAATGGGGAGTCACTCAAAAAAGTCAAAAATCACACTATCTCAAAAATCCCTGTTTAACTAACGAAAACCATGGCGACAGTTTTAATACGTTCTATAACAAAGACACAATGCTATTTGAATTATCCCGTGATCATATTTTCGATCGCAGTGTGGAATGCAAATTTAAAAATGTCACGTTGGAACGTAGAATTCTGATCTGAACGAAAAAATGACTGTCGCAAATATCGTTGATACATGAAAAATGTCACGTAAGGCAGTATGAGGACCTTAATTGACTAGGATTTAAACATATTTGATCGTTCTCGCATTCATATTGATCACTTTAATGTCTCATGTAAGTTAAGCAATATCCCATTCAAATGGGGAGTCACTCAAAAAAGTCAAAAATCAGACTATCTCAAAAATCCCTGTTTAACTAACGAAAACCATGGCGACAGTTTTAATACGTTCTATAACAAAGACACAATGCTATTTGAATGCTACCGTGATCATATTTTCGATCGCAGTGTGGAATGCAAATTTAAAAATATCACGTTGGAACGTAAGAATTCTGATCTGAACGAAAAAATGACTGTCGCAAATATCGTTGATACATGAAAAATGTCACGTAAGGCAGTATGAGGACCTTAATTGACTAGGATTTAAACATATTTGATCGTTCTCGCATTCATATTGATCACTTTATTGTCTCATGTAAGTTAAGCGATATCCCATTCAAATGGGGAGTCACTCAAAAAAGTCAAAAATCACACTATCTCAAAAATCCCTGTTTAACTAACGAAAACCATGGCGACAGTTTTAATACGTTCTATAACAAAGACACAATGCTATTTGAATTATCCCGTGATCATATTTTCGATCGCAGTGTGGAATGCAAATTTAAAAATGTCACGTTGGAACGTAGAATTCTGATCTGAACGAAAAAATGACTGTCGCAAATATCGTTGATACATGAAAAATGTCACGTAAGGCAGTATGAGGACCTTAATTGACTAGGATTTAAACATATTTGATCGTTCTCGCATTCATATTGATCACTTTATTGTCTCATGTAAGTTAAGCGATATCCCATTCAAATGGGGAGTCACTCAAAAAAGTCAAAAATCACACTATCTCAAAAATCCCTGTTTAACTAACGAAAACCATGGCGACAGTTTTAATACGTTCTATAACAAAGACACAATGCTATTTGAATGCTACCGTGATCATATTTTCGATCGCAGTGTGGAATGCAAATTTAAAAATATCACGTTGGAACGTAAGAATTCTGATCTGAACGAAAAAATGACTGTCGCAAATATCGTTGATACATGAAAAATGTCACGTAAGGCAGTATGAGGACCTTAATTGACTAGGATTTAAACATATTTGATCGTTCTCGCATTCATATTGATCACTTTATTGTCTCATGTAAGTTAAGCGATATCCCATTCAAATGGGGAGTCACTCAAAAAAGTCAAAAATCAGACTATCTCAAAAATCCCTGTTTAACTAACGAAAACCATGGCGACAGTTTTAATACGTTCTATAACAAAGACACAATGCTATTTGAATGCTACCGTGATCATATTTTCGATCGCAGTGTGGAATGCAAATTTAAAAATATCACGTTGGAACGTAAGAATTCTGATCTGAACGAAAAAATGACTGTCGCAAATATCGTTGATACATGAAAAATGTCACGTAAGGCTGTATGAGGACCTTAATCGACTAGGATTTAAACATATTTGATCGTTCTCGCATTCATATTGATCACTTTATTGTCTCATGTAAGTTAAGCGATATCCCATTCAAATGGGGAGTCACTCAAAAAAGTCAAAAATCACACTATCTCAAAAATCCCTGTTTAACTAACGAAAACCATGGCGACAGTTTTAATACGTTCTATAACAAAGACACAATGCTATTTGAATTATCCCGTGATCATATTTTCGATCGCAGTGTGGAATGCAAATTTAAAAATGTCACGTTGGAACGTAAGAATTCTGATCTGAACGAAAAAATGACTGTCGCAAATATCGTTGATACATGAAAAATGTCACGTAAGGCAGTATGAGGACCTTAATTGACTAGGATTTAAACATATTTGATCGTTCTCGCATTCATATTGATCACTTTAATGTCTCATGTAAGTTAAGCAATATCCCATTCAAATGGGGAGTCACTCAAAAAAGTCAAAAATCAGACTATCTCAAAAATCCCTGTTTAACTAACGAAAACCATGGCGACAGTTTTAATACGTTCTATAACAAAGACACAATGCTATTTGAATGCTACCGTGATCATATTTTCGATCGCAGTGTGGAATGCAAATTTAAAAATATCACGTTGGAACGTAAGAATTCTGATCTGAACGAAAAAATGACTGTCGCAAATATCGTTGATACATGAAAAATGTCACGTAAGGCAGTATGAGGACCTTAATTGACTAGGATTTAAACATATTTGATCGTTCTCGCATTCATATTGATCACTTTATTGTCTCATGTAAGTTAAGCGATATCCCATTCAAATGGGGAGTCACTCAAAAAAGTCAAAAATCACACTATCTCAAAAATCCCTGTTTAACTAACGAAAACCATGGCGACAGTTTTAATACGTTCTATAACAAAGACACAATGCTATTTGAATTATCCCGTGATCATATTTTCGATCGCAGTGTGGAATGCAAATTTAAAAATGTCACGTTGGAACGTAGAATTCTGATCTGAACGAAAAAATGACTGTCGCAAATATCGTTGATACATGAAAAATGTCACGTAAGGCAGTATGAGGACCTTAATTGACTAGGATTTAAACATATTTGATCGTTCTCGCATTCATATTGATCACTTTATTGTCTCATGTAAGTTAAGCGATATCCCATTCAAATGGGGAGTCACTCAAAAAAGTCAAAAATCACACTATCTCAAAAATCCCTGTTTAACTAACGAAAACCATGGCGACAGTTTTAATACGTTCTATAACAAAGACACAATGCTATTTGAATGCTACCGTGATCATATTTTCGATCGCAGTGTGGAATGCAAATTTAAAAATATCACGTTGGAACGTAAGAATTCTGATCTGAACGAAAAAATGGCTGTCGCAAATATCGTTGATACATGAAAAATGTCACGTAAGGCAGTATGAGGACCTTAATCGACTAGGATTTAAACATATTTGATCGTTCTCGCATTCATATTGATCACTTTATTGTCTCATGTAAGTTAAGCGATATCCCATTCAAATGGGGAGTCACTCAAAAAAGTCAAAAATCAGACTATCTCAAAAATCCCTGTTTAACTAACGAAAACCATGGCGACAGTTTTAATACGTTCTATAACAAAGACACAATGCTATTTGAATTATCCCGTGATCATATTTTCGATCGCAGTGTGGAATGCAAATTTAAAAATGTCACGTTGGAACGTAGAATTCTGATCTGAACGAAAAAATGACTGTCGCAAATATCGTTGATACATGAAAAATGTCACGTAAGGCAGTATGAGGACCTTAATTGACTAGGATTTAAACATATTTGATCGTTCTCGCATTCATATTGATCACTTTATTGTCTCATGTAAGTTAAGCGATATCCCATTCAAATGGGGAGTCACTCAAAAAAGTCAAAAATCACACTATCTCAAAAATCCCTGTTTAACTAACGAAAACCATGGCGACAGTTTTAATACGTTCTATAACAAAGACACAATGCTATTTGAATGCTACCGTGATCATATTTTCGATCGCAGTGTGGAATGCAAATTTAAAAATATCACGTTGGAACGTAAGAATTCTGATCTGAACGAAAAAATGACTGTCGCAAATATCGTTGATACATGAAAAATGTCACGTAAGGCAGTATGAGGACCTTAATCGACTAGGATTTAAACATATTTGATCGTTCTCGCATTCATATTGATCACTTTATTGTCTCATGTAAGTTAAGCGATATCCCATTCAAATGGGGAGTCACTCAAAAAAGTCAAAAATCAGACTATCTCAAAAATCCCTGTTTAACTAACGAAAACCATGGCGACAGTTTTAATACGTTCTATAACAAAGACACAATGCTATTTGAATGCTACCGTGATCATATTTTCGATCGCAGTGTGGAATGCAAATTTAAAAATATCACGTTGGAACGTAAGAATTCTGATCTGAACGAAAAAATGACTGTCGCAAATATCGTTGATACATGAAAAATGTCACGTTAGGCAGTATGAGGACCTTAATCGACTAGGATTTAAACATATTTGATCGTTCTCGCATTCATATTGATCACTTTAATGTCTCATGTAAGTTAAGCGATATCCCATTCAAATGGGGAGTCACTCAAAAAAGTCAAAAATCAGACTATCTCAAAAATCCCTGTTTAACTAACGAAAACCATGGCGACAGTTTTAATACGTTCTATAACAAAGACACAATGCTATTTGAATGCTACCGTGATCATATTTTCGATCGCAGTGTGGAATGCAAATTTAAAAATATCACGTTGGAACGTAAGAATTCTGATCTGAACGAAAAAATGACTGTCGCAAATATCGTTGATACATGAAAAATGTCACGTAAGGCAGTATGAGGACCTTAATTGACTAGGATTTAAACATATTTGATCGTTCTCGCATTCATATTGATCACTTTATTGTCTCATGTAAGTTAAGCGATATCCCATTCAAATGGGGAGTCACTCAAAAAAGTCAAAAATCACACTATCTCAAAAATCCCTGTTTAACTAACGAAAACCATGGCGACAGTTTTAATACGTTCTATAACAAAGACACAATGCTATTTGAATTATCCCGTGATCATATTTTCGATCGCAGTGTGGAATGCAAATTTAAAAATGTCTCGTTGGAACGTAGAATTCTGATCTGAACGAAAAAATGACTGTCGCAAATATCGTTGATACATGAAAAATGTCACGTAAGGCAGTATGAGGACCTTAATTGACTAGGATTTAAACATATTTGATCGTTCTCGCATTCATATTGATCACTTTATTGTCTCATGTAAGTTAAGCGATATCCCATTCAAATGGGGAGTCACTCAAAAAAGTCAAAAATCACACTATCTCAAAAATCCCTGTTTAACTAACGAAAACCATGGCGACAGTTTTAATACGTTCTATAACAAAGACACAATGCTATTTGAATGCTACCGTGATCATATTTTCGATCGCAGTGTGGAATGCAAATTTAAAAATATCACGTTGGAACGTAAGAATTCTGATCTGAACGAAAAAATGACTGTCGCAAATATCGTTGATACATGAAAAATGTCACGTAAGGCAGTATGAGGACCTTAATTGACTAGGATTTAAACATATTTGATCGTTCTCGCATTCATATTGATCACTTTAATGTCTCATGTAAGTTAAGCGATATCCCATTCAAATGGGGAGTCACTCAAAAAAGTCAAAAATCAGACTATCTCAAAAATCCCTGTTTAACTAACGAAAACCATGGCGACAGTTTTAATACGTTCTATAACAAAGACACAATGCTATTTGAATTATCCCGTGATCATATTTTCGATCGCAGTGTGGAATGCAAATTTAAAAATGTCACGTTGGAACGTAGAATTCTGATCTGAACGAAAAAATGACTGTCGCAAATATCGTTGATACATGAAAAATGTCACGTAAGGCAGTATGAGGACCTTAATTGACTAGGATTTAAACATATTTGATCGTTCTCGCATTCATATTGATCACTTTATTGTCTCATGTAAGTTAAGCGATATCCCATTCAAATGGGGAGTCACTCAAAAAAGTCAAAAATCACACTATCTCAAAAATCCCTGTTTAACTAACGAAAACCATGGCGACAGTTTTAATACGTTCTATAACAAAGACACAATGCTATTTGAATGCTACCGTGATCATATTTTCGATCGCAGTGTGGAATGCAAATTTAAAAATATCACGTTGGAACGTAAGAATTCTGATCTGAACGAAAAAATGACTGTCGCAAATATCGTTGATACATGAAAAATGTCACGTAAGGCAGTATGAGGACCTTAATTGACTAGGATTTAAACATATTTGATCGTTCTCGCATTCATATTGATCACTTTAATGTCTCATGTAAGTTAAGCGATATCCCATTCAAATGGGGAGTCACTCAAAAAAGTCAAAAATCAGACTATCTCAAAAATCCCTGTTTAACTAACGAAAACCATGGCAACAGTTTTAATACGTTCTATAACAAAGACACAATGCTATTTGAATTATCCCGTGATCATATTTTCGATCGCAGTGTGGAATGCAAATTTAAAAATGTCACGTTGGAACGTAGAATTCTGATCTGAACGAAAAAATGACTGTCGCAAATATCGTTGATACATGAAAAATGTCACGTAAGGCAGTATGAGGACCTTAATTGACTAGGATTTAAACATATTTGATCGTTCTCGCATTCATATTGATCACTTTATTGTCTCATGTAAGTTAAGCGATATCCCATTCAAATCCAAAAACTATCCAAAAACTCAAAAAAGTCAAAAATCACACTATCTCAAAAATCCCTGTTTAACTAACGAAAACCATGGCGACAGTTTTAATACGTTCTATAACAAAGACACAATGCTATTTGAATGCTACCGTGATCATATTTTCGATCGCAGTGTGGAATGCAAATTTAAAAATATCACGTTGGAACGTAAGAATTCTGATCTGAACGAAAAAATGACTGTCGCAAATATCGTTGATACATGAAAAATGTCACGTAAGGCAGTATGAGGACCTTAATCGACTAGGATTTAAACATATTTGATCGTTCTCGCATTCATATTGATCACTTTAATGTCTCATGTAAGTTAAGCGATATCCCATTCAAATGGGGAGTCACTCAAAAAAGTCAAAAATCAGACTATCTCAAAAATCCCTGTTTAACTAACGAAAACCATGGCGACAGTTTTAATACGTTCTATAACAAAGACACAATGCTATTTGAATGCTACCGTGATCATATTTTCGATCGCAGTGTGGAATGCAAATTTAAAAATATCACGTTGGAACGTAAGAATTCTGATCTGAACGAAAAAATGACTGTCGCAAATATCGTTGATACATGAAAAATGTCACGTAAGGCAGTATGAGGACCTTAATTGACTAGGATTTAAACATATTTGATCGTTCTCGCATTCATATTGATCACTTTAATGTCTCATGTAAGTTAAGCAATATCCCATTCAAATGGGGAGTCACTCAAAAAAGTCAAAAATCAGACTATCTCAAAAATCCCTGTTTAACTAACGAAAACCATGGCGACAGTTTTAATACGTTCTATAACAAAGACACAATGCTATTTGAATGCTACCGTGATCATATTTTCGATCGCAGTGTGGAATGCAAATTTAAAAATATCACGTTGGAACGTAAGAATTCTGATCTGAACGAAAAAATGACTGTCGCAAATATCGTTGATACATGAAAAATGTCACGTAAGGCAGTATGAGGACCTTAATTGACTAGGATTTAAACATATTTGATCGTTCTCGCATTCATATTGATCACTTTATTGTCTCATGTAAGTTAAGCGATATCCCATTCAAATGGGGAGTCACTCAAAAAAGTCAAAAATCACACTATCTCAAAAATCCCTGTTTAACTAACGAAAACCATGGCGACAGTTTTAATACGTTCTATAACAAAGACACAATGCTATTTGAATTATCCCGTGATCATATTTTCGATCGCAGTGTGGAATGCAAATTTAAAAATGTCACGTTGGAACGTAGAATTCTGATCTGAACGAAAAAATGACTGTCGCAAATATCGTTGATACATGAAAAATGTCACGTAAGGCAGTATGAGGACCTTAATTGACTAGGATTTAAACATATTTGATCGTTCTCGCATTCATATTGATCACTTTATTGTCTCATGTAAGTTAAGCGATATCCCATTCAAATGGGGAGTCACTCAAAAAAGTCAAAAATCACACTATCTCAAAAATCCCTGTTTAACTAACGAAAACCATGGCGACAGTTTTAATACGTTCTATAACAAAGACACAATGCTATTTGAATGCTACCGTGATCATATTTTCGATCGCAGTGTGGAATGCAAATTTAAAAATATCACGTTGGAACGTAAGAATTCTGATCTGAACGAAAAAATGACTGTCGCAAATATCGTTGATACATGAAAAATGTCACGTAAGGCAGTATGAGGACCTTAATCGACTAGGATTTAAACATATTTGATCGTTCTCGCATTCATATTGATCACTTTATTGTCTCATGTAAGTTAAGCGATATCCCATTCAAATGGGGAGTCACTCAAAAAAGTCAAAAATCAGACTATCTCAAAAATCCCTGTTTAACTAACGAAAACCATGGCGACAGTTTTAATACGTTCTATAACAAAGACACAATGCTATTTGAATTATCCCGTGATCATATTTTCGATCGCAGTGTGGAATGCAAATTTAAAAATGTCACGTTGGAACGTAGAATTCTGATCTGAACGAAAAAATGACTGTCGCAAATATCGTTGATACATGAAAAATGTCACGTAAGGCAGTATGAGGACCTTAATTGACTAGGATTTAAACATATTTGATCGTTCTCGCATTCATATTGATCACTTTATTGTCTCATGTAAGTTAAGCGATATCCCATTCAAATGGGGAGTCACTCAAAAAAGTCAAAAATCACACTATCTCAAAAATCCCTGTTTAACTAACGAAAACCATGGCGACAGTTTTAATACGTTCTATAACAAAGACACAATGCTATTTGAATGCTACCGTGATCATATTTTCGATCGCAGTGTGGAATGCAAATTTAAAAATATCACGTTGGAACGTAAGAATTCTGATCTGAACGAAAAAATGACTGTCGCAAATATCGTTGATACATGAAAAATGTCACGTAAGGCAGTATGAGGACCTTAATCGACTAGGATTTAAACATATTTGATCGTTCTCGCATTCATATTGATCACTTTATTGTCTCATGTAAGTTAAGCGATATCCCATTCAAATGGGGAGTCACTCAAAAAAGTCAAAAATCAGACTATCTCAAAAATCCCTGTTTAACTAACGAAAACCATGGCGACAGTTTTAATACGTTCTATAACAAAGACACAATGCTATTTGAATGCTACCGTGATCATATTTTCGATCGCAGTGTGGAATGCAAATTTAAAAATATCACGTTGGAACGTAAGAATTCTGATCTGAACGAAAAAATGACTGTCGCAAATATCGTTGATACATGAAAAATGTCACGTAAGGCAGTATGAGGACCTTAATCGACTAGGATTTAAACATATTTGATCGTTCTCGCATTCATATTGATCACTTTAATGTCTCATGTAAGTTAAGCGATATCCCATTCAAATGGGGAGTCACTCAAAAAAGTCAAAAATCAGACTATCTCAAAAATCCCTGTTTAACTAACGAAAACCATGGCGACAGTTTTAATACGTTCTATAACAAAGACACAATGCTATTTGAATGCTACCGTGATCATATTTTCGATCGCAGTGTGGAATGCAAATTTAAAAATATCACGTTGGAACGTAAGAATTCTGATCTGAACGAAAAAATGACTGTCGCAAATATCGTTGATACATGAAAAATGTCACGTAAGGCAGTATGAGGACCTTAATTGACTAGGATTTAAACATATTTGATCGTTCTCGCATTCATATTGATCACTTTATTGTCTCATGTAAGTTAAGCGATATCCCATTCAAATGGGGAGTCACTCAAAAAAGTCAAAAATCACACTATCTCAAAAATCCCTGTTTAACTAACGAAAACCATGGCGACAGTTTTAATACGTTCTATAACAAAGACACAATGCTATTTGAATTATCCCGTGATCATATTTTCGATCGCAGTGTGGAATGCAAATTTAAAAATGTCTCGTTGGAACGTAGAATTCTGATCTGAACGAAAAAATGACTGTCGCAAATATCGTTGATACATGAAAAATGTCACGTAAGGCAGTATGAGGACCTTAATTGACTAGGATTTAAACATATTTGATCGTTCTCGCATTCATATTGATCACTTTATTGTCTCATGTAAGTTAAGCGATATCCCATTCAAATGGGGAGTCACTCAAAAAAGTCAAAAATCACACTATCTCAAAAATCCCTGTTTAACTAACGAAAACCATGGCGACAGTTTTAATACGTTCTATAACAAAGACACAATGCTATTTGAATGCTACCGTGATCATATTTTCGATCGCAGTGTGGAATGCAAATTTAAAAATATCACGTTGGAACGTAAGAATTCTGATCTGAACGAAAAAATGACTGTCGCAAATATCGTTGATACATGAAAAATGTCACGTAAGGCAGTATGAGGACCTTAATTGACTAGGATTTAAACATATTTGATCGTTCTCGCATTCATATTGATCACTTTAATGTCTCATGTAAGTTAAGCGATATCCCATTCAAATGGGGAGTCACTCAAAAAAGTCAAAAATCAGACTATCTCAAAAATCCCTGTTTAACTAACGAAAACCATGGCGACAGTTTTAATACGTTCTATAACAAAGACACAATGCTATTTGAATTATCCCGTGATCATATTTTCGATCGCAGTGTGGAATGCAAATTTAAAAATGTCACGTTGGAACGTAGAATTCTGATCTGAACGAAAAAATGACTGTCGCAAATATCGTTGATACATGAAAAATGTCACGTAAGGCAGTATGAGGACCTTAATTGACTAGGATTTAAACATATTTGATCGTTCTCGCATTCATATTGATCACTTTATTGTCTCATGTAAGTTAAGCGATATCCCATTCAAATGGGGAGTCACTCAAAAAAGTCAAAAATCACACTATCTCAAAAATCCCTGTTTAACTAACGAAAACCATGGCGACAGTTTTAATACGTTCTATAACAAAGACACAATGCTATTTGAATGCTACCGTGATCATATTTTCGATCGCAGTGTGGAATGCAAATTTAAAAATATCACGTTGGAACGTAAGAATTCTGATCTGAACGAAAAAATGACTGTCGCAAATATCGTTGATACATGAAAAATGTCACGTAAGGCAGTATGAGGACCTTAATTGACTAGGATTTAAACATATTTGATCGTTCTCGCATTCATATTGATCACTTTAATGTCTCATGTAAGTTAAGCGATATCCCATTCAAATGGGGAGTCACTCAAAAAAGTCAAAAATCAGACTATCTCAAAAATCCCTGTTTAACTAACGAAAACCATGGCAACAGTTTTAATACGTTCTATAACAAAGACACAATGCTATTTGAATTATCCCGTGATCATATTTTCGATCGCAGTGTGGAATGCAAATTTAAAAATGTCACGTTGGAACGTAGAATTCTGATCTGAACGAAAAAATGACTGTCGCAAATATCGTTGATACATGAAAAATGTCACGTAAGGCAGTATGAGGACCTTAATTGACTAGGATTTAAACATATTTGATCGTTCTCGCATTCATATTGATCACTTTATTGTCTCATGTAAGTTAAGCGATATCCCATTCAAATCCAAAAACTATCCAAAAACTCAAAAAAGTCAAAAATCACACTATCTCAAAAATCCCTGTTTAACTAACGAAAACCATGGCGACAGTTTTAATACGTTCTATAACAAAGACACAATGCTATTTGAATGCTACCGTGATCATATTTTCGATCGCAGTGTGGAATGCAAATTTAAAAATATCACGTTGGAACGTAAGAATTCTGATCTGAACGAAAAAATGACTGTCGCAAATATCGTTGATACATGAAAAATGTCACGTAAGGCAGTATGAGGACCTTAATCGACTAGGATTTAAACATATTTGATCGTTCTCGCATTCATATTGATCACTTTAATGTCTCATGTAAGTTAAGCGATATCCCATTCAAATGGGGAGTCACTCAAAAAAGTCAAAAATCAGACTATCTCAAAAATCCCTGTTTAACTAACGAAAACCATGGCGACAGTTTTAATACGTTCTATAACAAAGACACAATGCTATTTGAATGCTACCGTGATCATATTTTCGATCGCAGTGTGGAATGCAAATTTAAAAATATCACGTTGGAACGTAAGAATTCTGATCTGAACGAAAAAATGACTGTCGCAAATATCGTTGATACATGAAAAATGTCACGTAAGGCAGTATGAGGACCTTAATTGACTAGGATTTAAACATATTTGATCGTTCTCGCATTCATATTGATCACTTTAATGTCTCATGTAAGTTAAGCAATATCCCATTCAAATGGGGAGTCACTCAAAAAAGTCAAAAATCAGACTATCTCAAAAATCCCTGTTTAACTAACGAAAACCATGGCGACAGTTTTAATACGTTCTATAACAAAGACACAATGCTATTTGAATGCTACCGTGATCATATTTTCGATCGCAGTGTGGAATGCAAATTTAAAAATATCACGTTGGAACGTAAGAATTCTGATCTGAACGAAAAAATGACTGTCGCAAATATCGTTGATACATGAAAAATGTCACGTAAGGCAGTATGAGGACCTTAATTGACTAGGATTTAAACATATTTGATCGTTCTCGCATTCATATTGATCACTTTATTGTCTCATGTAAGTTAAGCGATATCCCATTCAAATGGGGAGTCACTCAAAAAAGTCAAAAATCACACTATCTCAAAAATCCCTGTTTAACTAACGAAAACCATGGCGACAGTTTTAATACGTTCTATAACAAAGACACAATGCTATTTGAATTATCCCGTGATCATATTTTCGATCGCAGTGTGGAATGCAAATTTAAAAATGTCACGTTGGAACGTAGAATTCTGATCTGAACGAAAAAATGACTGTCGCAAATATCGTTGATACATGAAAAATGTCACGTAAGGCAGTATGAGGACCTTAATTGACTAGGATTTAAACATATTTGATCGTTCTCGCATTCATATTGATCACTTTATTGTCTCATGTAAGTTAAGCGATATCCCATTCAAATGGGGAGTCACTCAAAAAAGTCAAAAATCACACTATCTCAAAAATCCCTGTTTAACTAACGAAAACCATGGCGACAGTTTTAATACGTTCTATAACAAAGACACAATGCTATTTGAATGCTACCGTGATCATATTTTCGATCGCAGTGTGGAATGCAAATTTAAAAATATCACGTTGGAACGTAAGAATTCTGATCTGAACGAAAAAATGACTGTCGCAAATATCGTTGATACATGAAAAATGTCACGTAAGGCAGTATGAGGACCTTAATCGACTAGGATTTAAACATATTTGATCGTTCTCGCATTCATATTGATCACTTTATTGTCTCATGTAAGTTAAGCGATATCCCATTCAAATGGGGAGTCACTCAAAAAAGTCAAAAATCAGACTATCTCAAAAATCCCTGTTTAACTAACGAAAACCATGGCGACAGTTTTAATACGTTCTATAACAAAGACACAATGCTATTTGAATGCTACCGTGATCATATTTTCGATCGCAGTGTGGAATGCAAATTTAAAAATATCACGTTGGAACGTAAGAATTCTGATCTGAACGAAAAAATGACTGTCGCAAATATCGTTGATACATGAAAAATGTCACGTAAGGCTGTATGAGGACCTTAATCGACTAGGATTTAAACATATTTGATCGTTCTCGCATTCATATTGATCACTTTATTGTCTCATGTAAGTTAAGCGATATCCCATTCAAATGGGGAGTCACTCAAAAAAGTCAAAAATCACACTATCTCAAAAATCCCTGTTTAACTAACGAAAACCATGGCGACAGTTTTAATACGTTCTATAACAAAGACACAATGCTATTTGAATGCTACCGTGATCATATTTTCGATCGCAGTGTGGAATGCAAATTTAAAAATATCACGTTGGAACGTAAGAATTCTGATCTGAACGAAAAAATGACTGTCGCAAATATCGTTGATACATGAAAAATGTCACGTAAGGCAGTATGAGGACCTTAATCGACTAGGATTTAAACATATTTGATCGTTCTCGCATTCATATTGATCACTTTATTGTCTCATGTAAGTTAAGCGATATCCCATTCAAATGGGGAGTCACTCAAAAAAGTCAAAAATCAGACTATCTCAAAAATCCCTGTTTAACTAACGAAAACCATGGCGACAGTTTTAATACGTTCTATAACAAAGACACAATGCTATTTGAATGCTACCGTGATCATATTTTCGATCGCAGTGTGGAATGCAAATTTAAAAATATCACGTTGGAACGTAAGAATTCTGATCTGAACGAAAAAATGACTGTCGCAAATATCGTTGATACATTAAAAATGTCACGTAAGGCTGTATGAGGACCTTAATCGACTAGGATTTAAACATATTTGATCGTTCTCGCATTCATATTGATCACTTTATTGTCTCATGTAAGTTAAGCGATATCCCATTCAAATGGGGAGTCACTCAAAAAAGTCAAAAATCACACTATCTCAAAAATCCCTGTTTAACTAACGAAAACCATGGCGACAGTTTTAATACGTTCTATAACAAAGACACAATGCTATTTGAATTATCCCGTGATCATATTTTCGATCGCAGTGTGGAATGCAAATTTAAAAATGTCACGTTGGAACGTAGAATTCTGATCTGAACGAAAAAATGACTGTCGCAAATATCGTTGATACATGAAAAATGTCACGTAAGGCAGTATGAGGACCTTAATTGACTAGGATTTAAACATATTTGATCGTTCTCGCATTCATATTGATCACTTTATTGTCTCATGTAAGTTAAGCGATATCCCATTCAAATGGGAGTCACTCAAAAAAGTCAAAAATCACACTATCTCAAAAATCCCTGTTTAACTAACGAAAACCATGGCGACAGTTTTAATACGTTCTATAACAAAGACACAATGCTATTTGAATGCTACCGTGATCATATTTTCGATCGCAGTGTGGAATGCAAATTTAAAAATATCACGTTGGAACGTAAGAATTCTGATCTGAACGAAAAAATGACTGTCGCAAATATCGTTGATACATGAAAAATGTCACGTAAGGCAGTATGAGGACCTTAATCGACTAGGATTTAAACATATTTGATCGTTCTCGCATTCATATTGATCACTTTATTGTCTCATGTAAGTTAAGCGATATCCCATTCAAATGGGGAGTCACTCAAAAAAGTCAAAAATCAGACTATCTCAAAAATCCCTGTTTAACCAACGAAAACCATGGCGACAGTTTTAATACGTTCTATAACAAAGACACAATGCTATTTGAATGCTACCGTGATCATATTTTCGATCGCAGTGTGGAATGCAAATTTAAAAATATCACGTTGGAACGTAAGAATTCTGATCTGAACGAAAAAATGACTGTCGCAAATATCGTTGATACATGAAAAATGTCACGTAAGGCAGTATGAGGACCTTAATCGACTAGGATTTAAACATATTTGATCGTTCTCGCATTCATATTGATCACTTTAATGTCTCATGTAAGTTAAGCGATATCCCATTCAAATGGGGAGTCACTCAAAAAAGTCAAAAATCAGACTATCTCAAAAATCCCTGTTTAACTAACGAAAACCATGGCGACAGTTTTAATACGTTCTATAACAAAGACACAATGCTATTTGAATGCTACCGTGATCATATTTTCGATCGCAGTGTGGAATGCAAATTTAAAAATATCACGTTGGAACGTAAGAATTCTGATCTGAACGAAAAAATGACTGTCGCAAATATCGTTGATACATGAAAAATGTCACGTAAGGCAGTATGAGGACCTTAATTGACTAGGATTTAAACATATTTGATCGTTCTCGCATTCATATTGATCACTTTATTGTCTCATGTAAGTTAAGCGATATCCCATTCAAATGGGGAGTCACTCAAAAAAGTCAAAAATCACACTATCTCAAAAATCCCTGTTTAACTAACGAAAACCATGGCGACAGTTTTAATACGTTCTATAACAAAGACACAATGCTATTTGAATTATCCCGTGATCATATTTTCGATCGCAGTGTGGAATGCAAATTTAAAAATGTCACGTTGGAACGTAGAATTCTGATCTGAACGAAAAAATGACTGTCGCAAATATCGTTGATACATGAAAAATGTCACGTAAGGCAGTATGAGGACCTTAATTGACTAGGATTTAAACATATTTGATCGTTCTCGCATTCATATTGATCACTTTATTGTCTCATGTAAGTTAAGCGATATCCCATTCAAATGGGGAGTCACTCAAAAAAGTCAAAAATCACACTATCTCAAAAATCCCTGTTTAACTAACGAAAACCATGGCGACAGTTTTAATACGTTCTATAACAAAGACACAATGCTATTTGAATGCTACCGTGATCATATTTTCGATCGCAGTGTGGAATGCAAATTTAAAAATATCACGTTGGAACGTAAGAATTCTGATCTGAACGAAAAAATGACTGTCGCAAATATCGTTGATACATGAAAAATGTCACGTAAGGCAGTATGAGGACCTTAATCGACTAGGATTTAAACATATTTGATCGTTCTCGCATTCATATTGATCACTTTATTGTCTCATGTAAGTTAAGCGATATCCCATTCAAATGGGGAGTCACTCAAAAAAGTCAAAAATCAGACTATCTCAAAAATCCCTGTTTAACTAACGAAAACCATGGCGACAGTTTTAATACGTTCTATAACAAAGACACAATGCTATTTGAATGCTACCGTGATCATATTTTCGATCGCAGTGTGGAATGCAAATTTAAAAATATCACGTTGGAACGTAAGAATTCTGATCTGAACGAAAAAATGACTGTCGCAAATATCGTTGATACATGAAAAATGTCACGTAAGGCTGTATGAGGACCTTAATCGACTAGGATTTAAACATATTTGATCGTTCTCGCATTCATATTGATCACTTTATTGTCTCATGTAAGTTAAGCGATATCCCATTCAAATGGGGAGTCACTCAAAAAAGTCAAAAATCACACTATCTCAAAAATCCCTGTTTAACTAACGAAAACCATGGCGACAGTTTTAATACGTTCTATAACAAAGACACAATGCTATTTGAATTATCCCGTGATCATATTTTCGATCGCAGTGTGGAATGCAAATTTAAAAATGTCACGTTGGAACGTAGAATTCTGATCTGAACGAAAAAATGACTGTCGCAAATATCGTTGATACATGAAAAATGTCACGTAAGGCAGTATGAGGACCTTAATTGACTAGGATTTAAACATATTTGATCGTTCTCGCATTCATATTGATCACTTTATTGTCTCATGTAAGTTAAGCGATATCCCATTCAAATGGGGAGTCACTCAAAAAAGTCAAAAATCACACTATCTCAAAAATCCCTGTTTAACTAACGAAAACCATGGCGACAGTTTTAATACGTTCTATAACAAAGACACAATGCTATTTGAATGCTACCGTGATCATATTTTCGATCGCAGTGTGGAATGCAAATTTAAAAATATCACGTTGGAACGTAAGAATTCTGATCTGAACGAAAAAATGACTGTCGCAAATATCGTTGATACATGAAAAATGTCACGTAAGGCAGTATGAGGACCTTAATCGACTAGGATTTAAACATATTTGATCGTTCTCGCATTCATATTGATCACTTTATTGTCTCATGTAAGTTAAGCGATATCCCATTCAAATGGGGAGTCACTCAAAAAAGTCAAAAATCAGACTATCTCAAAAATCCCTGTTTAACTAACGAAAACCATGGCGACAGTTTTAATACGTTCTATAACAAAGACACAATGCTATTTGAATGCTACCGTGATCATATTTTCGATCGCAGTGTGGAATGCAAATTTAAAAATATCACGTTGGAACGTAAGAATTCTGATCTGAACGAAAAAATGACTGTCGCAAATATCGTTGATACATGAAAAATGTCACGTAAGGCAGTATGAGGACCTTAATCGACTAGGATTTAAACATATTTGATCGTTCTCGCATTCATATTGATCACTTTAATGTCTCATGTAAGTTAAGCGATATCCCATTCAAATGGGGAGTCACTCAAAAAAGTCAAAAATCAGACTATCTCAAAAATCCCTGTTTAACTAACGAAAACCATGGCGACAGTTTTAATACGTTCTATAACAAAGACACAATGCTATTTGAATGCTACCGTGATCATATTTTCGATCGCAGTGTGGAATGCAAATTTAAAAATATCACGTTGGAACGTAAGAATTCTGATCTGAACGAAAAAATGACTGTCGCAAATATCGTTGATACATGAAAAATGTCACGTAAGGCAGTATGAGGACCTTAATTGACTAGGATTTAAACATATTTGATCGTTCTCGCATTCATATTGATCACTTTATTGTCTCATGTAAGTTAAGCGATATCCCATTCAAATGGGGAGTCACTCAAAAAAGTCAAAAATCACACTATCTCAAAAATCCCTGTTTAACTAACGAAAACCATGGCGACAGTTTTAATACGTTCTATAACAAAGACACAATGCTATTTGAATTATCCCGTGATCATATTTTCGATCGCAGTGTGGAATGCAAATTTAAAAATGTCTCGTTGGAACGTAGAATTCTGATCTGAACGAAAAAATGACTGTCGCAAATATCGTTGATACATGAAAAATGTCACGTAAGGCAGTATGAGGACCTTAATTGACTAGGATTTAAACATATTTGATCGTTCTCGCATTCATATTGATCACTTTATTGTCTCATGTAAGTTAAGCGATATCCCATTCAAATGGGGAGTCACTCAAAAAAGTCAAAAATCACACTATCTCAAAAATCCCTGTTTAACTAACGAAAACCATGGCGACAGTTTTAATACGTTCTATAACAAAGACACAATGCTATTTGAATGCTACCGTGATCATATTTTCGATCGCAGTGTGGAATGCAAATTTAAAAATATCACGTTGGAACGTAAGAATTCTGATCTGAACGAAAAAATGACTGTCGCAAATATCGTTGATACATGAAAAATGTCACGTAAGGCAGTATGAGGACCTTAATTGACTAGGATTTAAACATATTTGATCGTTCTCGCATTCATATTGATCACTTTAATGTCTCATGTAAGTTAAGCGATATCCCATTCAAATGGGGAGTCACTCAAAAAAGTCAAAAATCAGACTATCTCAAAAATCCCTGTTTAACTAACGAAAACCATGGCGACAGTTTTAATACGTTCTATAACAAAGACACAATGCTATTTGAATTATCCCGTGATCATATTTTCGATCGCAGTGTGGAATGCAAATTTAAAAATGTCACGTTGGAACGTAGAATTCTGATCTGAACGAAAAAATGACTGTCGCAAATATCGTTGATACATGAAAAATGTCACGTAAGGCAGTATGAGGACCTTAATTGACTAGGATTTAAACATATTTGATCGTTCTCGCATTCATATTGATCACTTTATTGTCTCATGTAAGTTAAGCGATATCCCATTCAAATGGGGAGTCACTCAAAAAAGTCAAAAATCACACTATCTCAAAAATCCCTGTTTAACTAACGAAAACCATGGCGACAGTTTTAATACGTTCTATAACAAAGACACAATGCTATTTGAATGCTACCGTGATCATATTTTCGATCGCAGTGTGGAATGCAAATTTAAAAATATCACGTTGGAACGTAAGAATTCTGATCTGAACGAAAAAATGACTGTCGCAAATATCGTTGATACATGAAAAATGTCACGTAAGGCAGTATGAGGACCTTAATTGACTAGGATTTAAACATATTTGATCGTTCTCGCATTCATATTGATCACTTTAATGTCTCATGTAAGTTAAGCGATATCCCATTCAAATGGGGAGTCACTCAAAAAAGTCAAAAATCAGACTATCTCAAAAATCCCTGTTTAACTAACGAAAACCATGGCAACAGTTTTAATACGTTCTATAACAAAGACACAATGCTATTTGAATTATCCCGTGATCATATTTTCGATCGCAGTGTGGAATGCAAATTTAAAAATGTCACGTTGGAACGTAGAATTCTGATCTGAACGAAAAAATGACTGTCGCAAATATCGTTGATACATGAAAAATGTCACGTAAGGCAGTATGAGGACCTTAATTGACTAGGATTTAAACATATTTGATCGTTCTCGCATTCATATTGATCACTTTATTGTCTCATGTAAGTTAAGCGATATCCCATTCAAATCCAAAAACTATCCAAAAACTCAAAAAAGTCAAAAATCACACTATCTCAAAAATCCCTGTTTAACTAACGAAAACCATGGCGACAGTTTTAATACGTTCTATAACAAAGACACAATGCTATTTGAATGCTACCGTGATCATATTTTCGATCGCAGTGTGGAATGCAAATTTAAAAATATCACGTTGGAACGTAAGAATTCTGATCTGAACGAAAAAATGACTGTCGCAAATATCGTTGATACATGAAAAATGTCACGTAAGGCAGTATGAGGACCTTAATTGACTAGGATTTAAACATATTTGATCGTTCTCGCATTCATATTGATCACTTTAATGTCTCATGTAAGTTAAGCGATATCCCATTCAAATGGGGAGTCACTCAAAAAAGTCAAAAATCAGACTATCTCAAAAATCCCTGTTTAACTAACGAAAACCATGGCGACAGTTTTAATACGTTCTATAACAAAGACACAATGCTATTTGAATTATCCCGTGATCATATTTTCGATCGCAGTGTGGAATGCAAATTTAAAAATGTCACGTTGGAACGTAGAATTCTGATCTGAACGAAAAAATGACTGTCGCAAATATCGTTGATACATGAAAAATGTCACGTAAGGCAGTATGAGGACCTTAATTGACTAGGATTTAAACATATTTGATCGTTCTCGCATTCATATTGATCACTTTAATGTCTCATGTAAGTTAAGCAATATCCCATTCAAATGGGGAGTCACTCAAAAAAGTCAAAAATCAGACTATCTCAAAAATCCCTGTTTAACTAACGAAAACCATGGCGACAGTTTTAATACGTTCTATAACAAAGACACAATGCTATTTGAATGCTACCGTGATCATATTTTCGATCGCAGTGTGGAATGCAAATTTAAAAATATCACGTTGGAACGTAAGAATTCTGATCTGAACGAAAAAATGACTGTCGCAAATATCGTTGATACATGAAAAATGTCACGTAAGGCAGTATGAGGACCTTAATTGACTAGGATTTAAACATATTTGATCGTTCTCGCATTCATATTGATCACTTTATTGTCTCATGTAAGTTAAGCGATATCCCATTCAAATGGGATCACTCAAAAAAGTCAAAAATCACACTATCTCAAAAATCCCTGTTTAACTAACGAAAACCATGGCGACAGTTTTAATACGTTCTATAACAAAGACACAATGCTATTTGAATGCTACCGTGATCATATTTTCGATCGCAGTGTGGAATGCAAATTTAAAAATATCACGTTGGAACGTAAGAATTCTGATCTGAACGAAAAAATGACTGTCGCAAATATCGTTGATACATGAAAAATGTCACGTAAGGCAGTATGAGGACCTTAATTGACTAGGATTTAAACATATTTGATCGTTCTCGCATTCATATTGATCACTTTATTGTCTCATGTAAGTTAAGCGATATCCCATTCAAATGGGGAGTCACTCAAAAAAGTCAAAAATCAGACTATCTCAAAAATCCCTGTTTAACTAACGAAAACCATGGCGACAGTTTTAATACGTTCTATAACAAAGACACAATGCTATTTGAATGCTACCGTGATCATATTTTCGATCGCAGTGTGGAATGCAAATTTAAAAATATCACGTTGGAACGTAAGAATTCTGATCTGAACGAAAAAATGACTGTCGCAAATATCGTTGATACATGAAAAATGTCACGTAAGGCAGTATGAGGACCTTAATTGACTAGGATTTAAACATATTTGATCGTTCTCGCATTCATATTGATCACTTTAATGTCTCATGTAAGTTAAGCGATATCCCATTCAAATGGGGAGTCACTCAAAAAAGTCAAAAATCAGACTATCTCAAAAATCCCTGTTTAACTAACGAAAACCATGGCGACAGTTTTAATACGTTCTATAACAAAGACACAATGCTATTTGAATTATCCCGTGATCATATTTTCGATCGCAGTGTGGAATGCAAATTTAAAAATGTCACGTTGGAACGTAGAATTCTGATCTGAACGAAAAAATGACTGTCGCAAATATCGTTGATACATGAAAAATGTCACGTTAGGCAGTATGAGGACCTTAATTGACTAGGATTTAAACATATTTGATCGTTCTCGCATTCATATTGATCACTTTATTGTCTCATGTAAGTTAAGCGATATCCCATTCAAATGGGGAGTCACTCAAAAAAGTCAAAAATCACACTATCTCAAAAATCCCTGTTTAACTAACGAAAACCATGGCGACAGTTTTAATACGTTCTATAACAAAGACACAATGCTATTTGAATGCTACCGTGATCATATTTTCGATCGCAGTGTGGAATGCAAATTTAAAAATATCACGTTGGAACGTAAGAATTCTGATCTGAACGAAAAAATGACTGTCGCAAATATCGTTGATACATGAAAAATGTCACGTAAGGCAGTATGAGGACCTTAATCGACTAGGATTTAAACATATTTGATCGTTCTCGCATTCATATTGATCACTTTATTGTCTCATGTAAGTTAAGCGATATCCCATTCAAATGGGGAGTCACTCAAAAAAGTCAAAAATCAGACTATCTCAAAAATCCCTGTTTAACTAACGAAAACCATGGCGACAGTTTTAATACGTTCTATAACAAAGACACAATGCTATTTGAATGCTACCGTGATCATATTTTTCGATCGCAGTGTGGAATGCAAATTTAAAAATATCACGTTGGAACGTAAGAATTCTGATCTGAACGAAAAAATGACTGTCGCAAATATCGTTGATACATGAAAAATGTCACGTAAGGCAGTATGAGGACCTTAATTGACTAGGATTTAAACATATTTGATCGTTCTCGCATTCATATTGATCACTTTAATGTCTCATGTAAGTTAAGCAATATCCCATTCAAATGGGGAGTCACTCAAAAAAGTCAAAAATCAGACTATCTCAAAAATCCCTGTTTAACTAACGAAAACCATGGCGACAGTTTTAATACGTTCTATAACAAAGACACAATGCTATTTGAATGCTACCGTGATCATATTTTCGATCGCAGTGTGGAATGCAAATTTAAAAATATCACGTTGGAACGTAAGAATTCTGATCTGAACGAAAAAATGACTGTCGCAAATATCGTTGATACATGAAAAATGTCACGTAAGGCAGTATGAGGACCTTAATTGACTAGGATTTAAACATATTTGATCGTTCTACGCATTCATATTGATCACTTTATTGTCTCATGTAAGTTAAGCGATATCCCATTCAAATGGGGAGTCACTCAAAAAAGTCAAAAATCACACTATCTCAAAAATCCCTGTTTAACTAACGAAAACCATGGCGACAGTTTTAATACGTTCTATAACAAAGACACAATGCTATTTGAATTATCCCGTGATCATATTTTCGATCGCAGTGTGGAATGCAAATTTAAAAATGTCACGTTGGAACGTAGAATTCTGATCTGAACGAAAAAATGACTGTCGCAAATATCGTTGATACATGAAAAATGTCACGTAAGGCAGTATGAGGACCTTAATTGACTAGGATTTAAACATATTTGATCGTTCTCGCATTCATATTGATCACTTTATTGTCTCATGTAAGTTAAGCGATATCCCATTCAAATGGGGAGTCACTCAAAAAAGTCAAAAATCACACTATCTCAAAAATCCCTGTTTAACTAACGAAAACCATGGCGACAGTTTTAATACGTTCTATAACAAAGACACAATGCTATTTGAATGCTACCGTGATCATATTTTCGATCGCAGTGTGGAATGCAAATTTAAAAATATCACGTTGGAACGTAAGAATTCTGATCTGAACGAAAAAATGACTGTCGCAAATATCGTTGATACATGAAAAATGTCACGTAAGGCAGTATGAGGACCTTAATCGACTAGGATTTAAACATATTTGATCGTTCTCGCATTCATATTGATCACTTTATTGTCTCATGTAAGTTAAGCGATATCCCATTCAAATGGGGAGTCACTCAAAAAAGTCAAAAATCAGACTATCTCAAAAATCCCTGTTTAACTAACGAAAACCATGGCGACAGTTTTAATACGTTCTATAACAAAGACACAATGCTATTTGAATGCTACCGTGATCATATTTTCGATCGCAGTGTGGAATGCAAATTTAAAAATATCACGTTGGAACGTAAGAATTCTGATCTGAACGAAAAAATGACTGTCGCAAATATCGTTGATACATGAAAAATGTCACGTAAGGCTGTATGAGGACCTTAATCGACTAGGATTTAAACATATTTGATCGTTCTCGCATTCATATTGATCACTTTATTGTCTCATGTAAGTTAAGCGATATCCCATTCAAATGGGGAGTCACTCAAAAAAGTCAAAAATCACACTATCTCAAAAATCCCTGTTTAACTAACGAAAACCATGGCGACAGTTTTAATACGTTCTATAACAAAGACACAATGCTATTTGAATTATCCCGTGATCATATTTTCGATCGCAGTGTGGAATGCAAATTTAAAAATGTCACGTTGGAACGTAAGAATTCTGATCTGAACGAAAAAATGACTGTCGCAAATATCGTTGATACATGAAAAATGTCACGTAAGGCAGTATGAGGACCTTAATTGACTAGGATTTAAACATATTTGATCGTTCTCGCATTCATATTGATCACTTTAATGTCTCATGTAAGTTAAGCAATATCCCATTCAAATGGGGAGTCACTCAAAAAAGTCAAAAATCAGACTATCTCAAAAATCCCTGTTTAACTAACGAAAACCATGGCGACAGTTTTAATACGTTCTATAACAAAGACACAATGCTATTTGAATGCTACCGTGATCATATTTTCGATCGCAGTGTGGAATGCAAATTTAAAAATATCACGTTGGAACGTAAGAATTCTGATCTGAACGAAAAAATGACTGTCGCAAATATCGTTGATACATGAAAAATGTCACGTAAGGCAGTATGAGGACCTTAATTGACTAGGATTTAAACATATTTGATCGTTCTCGCATTCATATTGATCACTTTATTGTCTCATGTAAGTTAAGCGATATCCCATTCAAATGGGGAGTCACTCAAAAAAGTCAAAAATCACACTATCTCAAAAATCCCTGTTTAACTAACGAAAACCATGGCGACAGTTTTAATACGTTCTATAACAAAGACACAATGCTATTTGAATTATCCCGTGATCATATTTTCGATCGCAGTGTGGAATGCAAATTTAAAAATGTCACGTTGGAACGTAGAATTCTGATCTGAACGAAAAAATGACTGTCGCAAATATCGTTGATACATGAAAAATGTCACGTAAGGCAGTATGAGGACCTTAATTGACTAGGATTTAAACATATTTGATCGTTCTCGCATTCATATTGATCACTTTATTGTCTCATGTAAGTTAAGCGATATCCCATTCAAATGGGGAGTCACTCAAAAAAGTCAAAAATCACACTATCTCAAAATCCCTGTTTAACTAACGAAAACCATGGCGACAGTTTTAATACGTTCTATAACAAAGACACAATGCTATTTGAATGCTACCGTGATCATATTTTCGATCGCAGTGTGGAATGCAAATTTAAAAATATCACGTTGGAACGTAAGAATTCTGATCTGAACGAAAAAATGACTGTCGCAAATATCGTTGATACATGAAAAATGTCACGTAAGGCAGTATGAGGACCTTAATCGACTAGGATTTAAACATATTTGATCGTTCTCGCATTCATATTGATCACTTTATTGTCTCATGTAAGTTAAGCGATATCCCATTCAAATGGGGAGTCACTCAAAAAAGTCAAAAATCAGACTATCTCAAAAATCCCTGTTTAACTAACGAAAACCATGGCGACAGTTTTAATACGTTCTATAACAAAGACACAATGCTATTTGAATGCTACCGTGATCATATTTTCGATCGCAGTGTGGAATGCAAATTTAAAAATATCACGTTGGAACGTAAGAATTCTGATCTGAACGAAAAAATGACTGTCGCAAATATCGTTGATACATGAAAAATGTCACGTAAGGCTGTATGAGGACCTTAATCGACTAGGATTTAAAACATATTTGATCGTTCTCCGCATTCATATTGATCACTTTATTGTCTCATGTAAGTTAAGCGATATCCCATTCAAATGGGGAGTCACTCAAAAAAGTCAAAAATCACACTATCTCAAAAATCCCTGTTTAACTAACGAAAACCATGGCGACAGTTTTAATACGTTCTATAACAAAGACACAATGCTATTTGAATTATCCCGTGATCATATTTTCGATCGCAGTGTGGAATGCAAATTTAAAAATGTCACGTTGGAACGTAAGAATTCTGATCTGAACGAAAAAATGACTGTCGCAAATATCGTTGATACATGAAAAATGTCACGTAAGGCAGTATGAGGACCTTAATTGACTAGGATTTAAACATATTTGATCGTTCTCGCATTCATATTGATCACTTTAATGTCTCATGTAAGTTAAGCAATATCCCATTCAAATGGGGAGTCACTCAAAAAAGTCAAAAATCAGACTATCTCAAAAATCCCTGTTTAACTAACGAAAACCATGGCGACAGTTTTAATACGTTCTATAACAAAGACACAATGCTATTTGAATGCTACCGTGATCATATTTTCGATCGCAGTGTGGAATGCAAATTTAAAAAATATCACGTTGGAACGTAAGAATTCTGATCTGAACGAAAAAATGACTGTCGCAAATATCGTTGATACATGAAAAATGTCACGTAAGGCAGTATGAGGACCTTAATTGACTAGGATTTAAACATATTTGATCGTTCTCGCATTCATATTGATCACTTTATTGTCTCATGTAAGTTAAGCGATATCCCATTCAAATGGGGAGTCACTCAAAAAAGTCAAAAATCACACTATCTCAAAAATCCC